>NC_045155.1:2010001-2055001 GCF_900700415.2 Clupea harengus | reverse complement strand
AGGACATTAGGGCTGGGCAGATGACTCACACACACAGACATGAACAGGGGAATGAGGCTGTGAGTTAGCATCGCTAATAGAGGGCAGCTTTAGTGCCACAGTCATTTTATTCTCCCTGCATATAGACCAGTCAGGTGGAACTCTAATAAGAAATGTGTAGTTTGATGTTACAGCTAAAGGTAAAAATTATCAATAAGTTAATTTGCTTTGAAAATGTAGCGAACATGGTCTGTGTCTATTTTTTAAGTGCTGGCTGCATTAGGTCAGCTGTCTTTGGGGGGGGGGGGGGGGACCTGTGTTAAAATAAGTCTCTAAAGTGACTTGTATGACCGTGTTAATGGGAATATATTTTGTGGTATGTGAATGTACCAGTGTAAAACAGTGTTCAAATAACATTATAGAAACATGTAAGTGGTTAATAATGAATTAGGAGTTTTGCATGTAAGACTATTGGAGCCGTAGACTTTCTGCTACCAGCCTGCTGTGTGACTACATGGAAGTTTTAGTGTAAGAAGCAAAGGCATTCTCAAGGTCTGCGTATGTGCTTTTGCCAGTGCATATAAATGAGTAGAGTGTCTCTTTAAGTGACTGTCTGCGGTGTTGGCTCCCCCCCTCCCTCCCTCAGCCTGCAGGCGGTGATGTGCATCATAAGCACCATCATGGAGTCGTGCCCGTCCACCTCCAGCTTCTACAGCACCGCCACCACCAAGACCCAGCACAACGGCATGAACAACATCATCCGCCTCTTCCTCAAGAAGGGCCTGGTCAACGACCTTGCCCGTGTGCCACACAGTCTCGACCTTTCCAGGTGCACACCCACACACACACACACTGATAAGAGTTCATTTTGAAACACTGTTAATGTCTTGAGAATATATTAATAATGACCTTGTATGAACTTATATGCAACTCCCGAGTCCTGAGGTAACTTGAGTGAATTTTTCACCTAACACACTGTGGCTATACTGAAATAATCAAGATCTTGGGACCTTAACTAATAACAAGATCTGAGACTATGGAATATTCACAGTTGTAATATTTAAAAAATCTTTTGTTGTGACTTTGTTAAAGAGTAAGATTTGAAGACCCCAAAACGGGAAGACTAATTTTTAACCTCTCACTGTGAAGAGCGTAAACAAATTCATAATTTGAGTTAAGATGTCATTAAAATCCCCAGGACTCCGGGACTAGGGTAAAGCACTTTTGTGGTTCTGACATGCTGTGATATTTGTAAAAACGCTTATTTAAGCATTTATTTTAAAAGTGGTTTTGAATCTTTGAATCAATACAAAAGGAATTACCATAGATTCACCAAGGTGAAAGTATAGTGACATTTATAGTTCTTTGCTCAGCAAAACTGTGCAGACACATTTGTTTTAATATTTATCAGGCCGCAGCCTTTTATTCATGTGGACTAACTTGACGATTCTCTTTTGTGTGCGTCAGTCCCAACATGGCAAACACTGTGAATGCAGCCCTGAAGCCTCTGGAGACACTCTCGCGAATCGTCAACCAGCCCAGCAGCCTGTTCGGGGGCAAAGGAAACTCCAGCAAGAACAAGACTGAGCATGACACAGTTGGAACCACCAGAGATAGCAACAGCAACACCCAAGACCCAGGTAGTCAGCACGGCAGTCGCGACAGAGCTAGCAGTATGTGAGGCGGTCTAGGCCATAATTCTCCAATGTAGTCAGCACGGCAGTCGCAACAGAGCTAGCAGTATGTGAGGCGGTCTAGGCCATAATTCTCCCAGGTAGTCAGCACGGCAGTGGCGACAGAGCTAGCAGTATGTGAGGCGGTCTAGGCCATAATTCTCCCAGGTAGTCAGCACGGCAGTCGCGACAGAGCTAGCAGTATGTGAGGGCGGTCTACGCCATAATTCTCCAATGTAGTCAGCACGGCAGTCGCAACAGAGCTAGCAGTAGGTGAGGCGGTCTAGGCCATAATTCTAAGCTGTTTTCTTACACGCTCTATTGAACCCTCTTTCACGCACGATCAAACCTTTTCACACGCACTATTGAGCTCACTCAAGCTATCAAACGGTTACACACACACACTGTCAAACTATCCCAGTTTACCCCTTAGGGCACCGTACATACAGGGCATATCCTTGCATTATCAAGCGGTGTGACTCAACACAAGCATTTAGTAGGATGCTCAACAAAAGATATTAACTTGTGAATCCTTCCTTAAAAACCCTTACGGCGAGCTAAACACTGACAAACAGCGCCAGAGAGATAGAGATATTCACATGGACACAGCCAAGAAATAACAGTTCTGATGGAATGCAAGGTAATGTCCCATGTCATATTACAGTGCAGTGGCTGCTCTCCAAAAAACAAAAAAAGCAATTTTGGGTGGAAATGAAACCTCGATCAGGTACAAGAAATGACTCTGGGAACACACTTGGCTATTTGGTGAGCTGTGCTGCGCAAGTGGTTACTAGGCAACAGAAATCTTTGGACACCACTATCTGCAACAGTACAAGTGAAATATTACTTGCCGCCTTCTCATTTTTTACTGTTGTGGTTGAAGTCAAGCCAGGGTTCAGGTCATTGCATGTTGCGGCCGTGTAGAAAGTTGAAAATACTCTATGTTGCCGTCTCTCAATGTCAATGTTCACATCAGCACAACAGTTGTCACTCGCCCCAGGAAACGATTGGATTTGTAAAGGATCAGCCAAAGCGGAAGGGATTCCTGTCATGGCATGGAAGGGTGTAGAAAAATAGTAAAGCCAACTCTGTGAAGGGTGTGCCCTTTATAAGGAGTATGAGACATCCCATAGTATACTCCAGCAAACAAATCAAGGGCGTGGCGCTGTGTAGTTTAATAACACCACTGCTGTGTAGTTTAATAACACCACTGCTGTGTAGTTTAGTAACACCACTGCTGTGTAGTTTAGTAACACCACTGCTGTGTAGTTTAGTAACACCACTGCTGTCTCGTTTAATAACACCACTGCTGTCTAGTTTAATAACCCCACTGCTGTGTAGTTTAGTAACATCACTGCTGTGTAGTTTAATAACCCCACTGCTGTGTAGTTTAGTTTAATAGCACCACTGCTGTGTAGTTTAGTTTAATAGCACCACTGCTGTGTAGTTTAGTAACACCACTGCTGTCTAGTTTAGTAACACCACTGCTGTGTAGTTTAATAACACCACTGCTGTGTAGTTTAATAACACCACTGCTGTGTAGTTTAGTAACACCACTGCTGTGTAGTTTAGTAACACCACTGCTGTGTAGTTTAGTAACACCACTGCTGTGTAGTTTAGTAACACCACTGCTGTGTAGTTTAGTAACACCACTGCTGTGTAGTTTAGTAACACCACTGCTGTGTAGTTTAGTAACACCACTGCTGTGTAGTTTAATAACACCACTGCTGTGTAGTTTAGTAACACCACTGCTGTGTAGTTTAGTAACACCACTGCTGTGTAGTTTAGTAACACCACTGCTGTGTAGTTTAATAACACCACTGCTGTGTAGTTTAGTAACATCACTGCTGTGTAGTTTAATAACACCACTGCTGTGTAGTTTAGTAACACCACTGCTGTGTAGTTTAGTAACACCACTGCTGTTTAGTTTAATAACACCACTGCTGTGTAGTTTAGTAACACCACTGCTGTGTAGTTTAGTAACACCACTGCTGTGTAGTTTAGTAACACCACTGCTGTGTAGTTTAGTAACACCACTGCTGTGTAGTTTAGTAACACCACTGCTGTGTAGTTTAATAACACCACTGCTGTGTAGTTTAGTTTAATAACACCACTGCTGTGTAGTTTAGTGGCCCTTAGTAACCCCCTTTGTAACCCCACTGCTGTCTCGTCCCTCAGGTGAAGTGGGTGAGGCGGAACCTGTGGAGAGCCGTCACCGCGGCCAGGGGACGGACGTGGACCTGATGGACGGGGAGACGGAGGGAGACACGGTGGTGATCGCCGGGCAGCCCGAGGTCCTCAGCACACAGGCCATGCAGGTGGGCTCACCTGTCGTTCGCTGCATGAGAGTACGCACCCTAGACATACTTCTCTTCATTACTTACGTCATATGAGCGATCCCACTCAAGCATACCTGACGCACCTGTCCGTCGTGCTTTGTGTTTCCGCAGGTGGAGAATGAACTGGTGGATTTGATCGATGAACTTCTGGAGAGGGACCCCGGCACTGTCAATAGCACCATTATCGGTAAGTGTTTTATAGAACACTCGGTGTCAACAAAGAAAGTGCGGGTGAGGAGGAGATGTGTTTTCTTATTGGCTGTTTGTCTTGTCTGTCAGTTGGACCCAGTGGAGAAGACGAATCACAAGAGGATGTGCTAATGGATGAAGCTCCTTCCAACATGAGTCAAGCCTCCACACTACAGGCCAACAGAGAGGGTATTCACTTTGTCCTGAACCTAAAATCCGCCTGAAGTCTTTAACCGTGTGTGACACTATTGTTCACTTTCACCAACCTATGCATTGGGAATTACAGATTTAATGCCTGGAGCGCTGTTTTCCCCCCCAGAATTTACATTTACATTTAGTCATTTAGCAGACACTTTTATCCAAAGCGACCTACAAAGGAGAGGGAATTCAGTGTAATGGTGCAATGGTTGCTAGGTCAGAGGAGCTGTCTCCTCAGTGAAGTGTTTCCTTCTAATATGCTCATCTGCTGTGCAGACTCCATGAACATCCTGGAGCCCGAGGATGAGGAGCACACTCAGGAGGAAGACTCCAGCGGCAGCAACGAGGATGAAGACAGCCAGGACGAGGAAGAAGAGGAGGAGGAGGAAGAGGAGGAGGATCAGGTGAGTGCTGCCCACTGGCCCGCGGCGTTCCTTTTATCTTGATGCGTTCCTTTTAACGACACTAATCGCTCACTACTTGCTTTCAGGATGACGAAGAAGGAGATGAGGAGGACGATGACGAAGGCTCAGAGATGGAACTGGACGAAGACTTCCCGGACATCAACTCTGCACCGCACATTCGCTTCGAGAGGTTCGACCGCGATGATGACCTCATCATCGAGTTTGACAACATGTTCTCTACCAACGGTGAGTGTGTGGCGAGATTCTTCATCTTTTCTGTTTTTGTTTTTCCCCCTCCTTGCATTACCTGACCTTGGAAAGGTAAGACCCGTTGCGACCAGAATAGGCTCGATGCAACATAATTATTCACTTGCACTCAAGGACCCAGCATCCATCTCTGAGCCGACACCGCCCCCCATCGCTACTTAGGGTTAGCGTGGGTGTGCTGGCTAGAGTGTTTTAGTAGCTGTAGCGCTGGTGTGTGATTCGCAGAAGGATCCAAAGTTCCATGCCTATAACGCCGCTGTTCTTCTCTTGTCTGTTTTATCGTGCTCCTGTAGCTGACATCCCTCCCTCCCCAGGCAACATTCCCAGCTCCCACCCGCTGATGGTGCGCCACGCCGACCACGGCTCGCTCACGCTGGGCGGGGCGGGCAGCAGCAGCCGGCTGGCCCAGGGCATGGGCCGCAGCCAGCGCACCCTGCGCCAGCTCACCGCCAACACCGGCCACACCATCCACGTGCACTACCCCGGCAACCGCCAGCCCAACCCACCTCTCATCCTGCAGAGGTGAGGAGTCAGGGTCGAGATCTAGGAGCTCCCACACACACACACGCGCACGCGCACACGCACACGCACACGCACACACACACACGCAAACGCGCACACACACACACACACACACACACACACACACACACGCATAGTGCATGGACACGCAAGCACACCCATTCATGCAGTGACACACACATACATCCACATGTCTTAATAAGTTAGTAGGTGTTAACTCATAGATGGTCTTAGATTCTTCATTTACAGTCTTTTATGATCTGTAGCGTGTGTCCCCTGTCCCCTGCATCGTGTCATTCTCTCCTCTCCTCTCCCTCACGCCCGTCTCCTGTGTGCTGTCCGCAGGTTGCTGGGCCCCAGCGCTGCAGCAGACATCCTGCAGCTGTCCAACTCTCTGCCGCTGCAGTCCCGCGGCCGCACACGCCTCCTAGTGGGCAACGAGGACGTGCACATCATCGCCCGCTCCGACGACGAGCTGCTCGACGACTTCTTTCACGAGCAGAGCAGCACGGGCGGACAGGCCGGTAAGAATCACGCCCCCCTGCGGAACACTGAGAACGTCACTGAACTGCCTTCAGGAGGCTGGGCATTAGGCATCGCTCTGTCCCTGACGAGGACACTAACCTGTGATCCTTCTTCTCCCTCAGGCACTCTCTCCAGTATTCCTACTGCCTTAACCCGCTGGACAGACGAGTGTAAAGTGTTGGATGCCGAAAGCATGCATGATTGTGTCGCTGGTAAGCAAATCAGTGGCATTCTGGGTCATAATTCATTGTATATATTCATTTTATATGTACTGTGTTTTATTTATTCATATTTGATTTATATATGTATGTTGAGGTTTACTTCTTACTGTCTGAAGTCATCCTTCAGCTTCATAAATAATGCACATGTGCTATGAACCACTCCGCTGACAGAATCCAGCAGTACTTTTAGTTTACACCATGTAAGAACAAGATATGCTCTTTGAATAACATGTGCTACTACATCTAGGCTTAGTGAGGCATATACATTTTTATAAGAACGTGGAAGCCACGGTCTCGGCACTGGTTGTAAGCACAGTCTTTACCTCTGAGCTCCAGGAGGTATGTGGCGAAATGAATGAGTCGTACGAGTGTCTAAGGTCGTCTGTGCCTCTTTGTCTCCACCCCACCAGTGGTGAAGGTACCCATCCTACAGCACCTGGAGGGCCTGCGGGACGAGGAGCTGGAGGAGCGCAGGGAGAAGAGGAGGCGTCAGCTGGCCGAGGAGGAGGAGGCCAAGCAGAACGAGAGGAGCACCTCCGCTGGGGAGGAGAGCCGGGAGCAGAGCCTACAGGTGAGGGGCGACAGAGAGAGGGAGGAAGAGAGAAGGGATGGAGTGGGTTAGGACAACAAAGAGCGAGGAGGGGTTGTTTTGAAGGGGAAAAAGGGAGTGAACAAGAGGGATTCCGTCACTGTTACAGTGATCATATGGGGGAGGTTAGAACCGCTCACACATGGAGGCAGGCAGGGTGTGACAACATCCATACAGCAGATCAATAGTTAATCAAGGCCAAGGCACGGCTGGGGGCCGGGGGGTGGGGGTGGTGTTGGGGGGCGGGGGTGGTGTTGGGGGCGGGTGTCTCTGCTGTTATGTGCAGGATGATGTGCTGCTCCAGTACTCATGGTGTGTCCTCTACTCATTACAGGGCTCTGGCCTGGGAACCGTGAACGGAGCCGGAGAGAACACCGCAGGTACACACTGGTCTCTAGCTTCCTGCATGAGACGCTGGAATACACTGGATGTGTCCGTTCATGTGATTCTAAAATCTGGTGTTTTCTTATCTGTAACGTGACGCGTAAGAAGCGATCTTCTGACTGCCTTCTGAAACGCCAGCGTCACTGAAGAAGAAGGAGATGCTCTGGAGTCGGACTGCATGCTGTGGGATGAGGTAGTAGTTTGTATAGTTTTAGGATCACAACAGATCTGGGAGATAACTATACAGTCTACTGTCTTTCCCACGGCATCCGCTGAGCAACTCCTGAAGACACCGCCGCCCCCCTCCTGGGAGATCCGCAATCCATGCCGTGCACCGTGGGCTGTTGCTTGGCAACTGTGGCAGGCCTTGTCACAGAGATGCAATTTATTTATTTCACACAACACGCAATGCAATCATTATCTAGTTAGCTCTGTTTATGTGATTAGAGCCCGCGATGATTGCCTCGATTAGACACACAATTGGCGTGTTTTACCCTTTCTCTCTCACTCGTTTCCAGTTCTGCTGTGTCCTCCGCTGTGTCCTCCGCTGTTGTCTTTGTGGACGGATGGCCCCGGTGACGTGAGGTAGTAAGTTGTGTTGTTGTTGGGGATCAGGATAGAGCGACCCCTGGAGGGAGATAACTATACAACTTACTGCCTTCCCCACTGGGGCCTCAACTCATCGGCTGCCTCATCTGCTGCCCAGACGCCCAGTTTTCAGCCCATATTTGCAGTTCATAATGTTCTGCAGATGATGAATGCTCCGTATAATTTAATAGAAAAGTTATGGCGCGCCACTGGCGCTTGGAAAAACAGTAATTTATTTAGTTTTCAGTTTTGTACTGCTGTACTGTATGTGTAATGTCTTTCTTTCTTTCTTTCTTTCTTTATTTTTTCCTTTCTTTCTTTCTACCTTTCTTTATTTTCTTTATCTTTCCTTCCTTCCTTCCTTCCTTCCTTTCCCCCTCCAGAAGGGGAGCAGGCTCAGGGTGGAGTCTCCTCCAGCCTGGACCAGCCGCGCACCTCCGAGGGCTTCCTGACCGCCCCGCCGTCCGGAGAGGTCACCCCCACCACGCCCGCCCCTCACGAGCAGGCCCTGGTCTCCCTGGAGACGGCCATCAGCCAACAGGTGCACCAGCCAATCGCCGAGCTGCTGCTGGCTGAGTCTCATGGCGATTCGCTGGGGGCCCTTGCTGGCGCGGGACTCGGTCAGCTGCCGGCGCCTGACAGGCCCAACTGTGAAGCCGAGGCCTCTCAGATGGAGATGTCCCCTGCGCCCACTATCGGTGAGAGAGGAGGAGGAGCGTTGGAGGCAGTCAGGGAAGGTAGATTCACTTTGCCAAAAACAAACCCCAAAACCTTGAAAACACACTGTGGTGATAGACTAAAGGGACATGATCTGTCACTGTTTGGGCTCCAATCTGGATTCAAGCCAGCTGTTGGCAATCAGTTTGCTAGAAACCGGACCTTTTTTTTTATTATTATTATTTATAAACAGCATCGTCTAGAAATCCATCACAGTGTATTTACATATTTTTCACAGTGCACATGCATTTAGAAGGTACAGACTGCTGACCTCATTATTTATTTATTTTTTTGTTCTCTCAGCTTCTCTCAGTCCAGACATCGCTGAGAGCTCTGAGCCCGTGCCAGTGGGTGTGTCACAATTGGAAGGGTCTCCCATGGATACCAGCAGCCCCGCCTCTGCCACACAGGAAGAGCCGGCTGCTAGTTCGGCTCCAGCCATGTCCCAGGAACTGTCTGGGAGCGGAGACAGCGGGCTGACCGACAGGCAAACGGATGCTGAGACCGGGTGAGTTAGCTGTGACCACCCCAGCTAAAATATGATGGGGAAATTATAGAATTTGTTCACATACTGATTTTCAAACCACATAAAGACAGTTCACATAGCAATTTCCAAAACCACTTAAAGACAGTTCACATAAAACCAACCCACAGAAGGGGAAAAAAAGGGAAAATGAAAAATGAACTTCATAGAAAACTTTGTTTGTGATCCTCAATGTTTGGGTGAAACCAGTAGATTAAGGGCCGAACCTGATGCCCCTTTTCCACCAAGGAGGTTTGAAGGCTGATTCAGATATGGTGCCTGATCTCGAATCAGTTTTTTGTGTTTTGACAACAAAATAACTAGCTCTCGGCCAGGCAAATTGCGTACCAAACAGCATCAACGCTTTGCTGGTCTTGAACCAAGAACCACTTATGTCAGGGGCTGTGTGCTGGATTATTGTGACCAACAAGACCAACTAAAACTTTGTGGCCACCACTTTTTAAAAAAGGCACCAGCCCAGAAGAAGACCTAGCACGTTGATGGTGGAAAGGGGTTATGAGAAGTCATGGTGTCACATTTGAGACTGTGGTTAATGAAATGGCCACATTTTCCACCTCCATAATGAAAACGCTGCTGCTGCTGTTGTCTCCTCTCAGCTCTACGTCTGTCTCGTCGCCCGGAGAGACAATGCCCCGGAGTGACAGCGCTGACAGCCAATCGCAGGCTATCCAGGAGGAACCTCTGCCATCCACCAGCAACGATGACGAAGACCCTCTGGCAGGTTAGTCATTCACTGGATTGATAGAACTAAGTAGCAGACTTAACTTAGGAATTATAGAGGCTGGTCAAATAGAAATTCTTTGTGGTTTTACTCTCTCTCGTTCTTTCTCTCTGTCTCTATTATTTATATTATATATATATAAGAAGACACAGTACTTTGAATACCATTATAGACATTGTACACATTCCATACATCCCTTTTAGATTTACACTGGCTTTTGTTGGTCTCTGCAGGTATCAGTTTGCCCGAGGGTGTGGACCCCTCGTTCCTGGCCGCGCTTCCTGAGGACATCCGCCGGGAGGTTCTGCAGAATCAGCTGGGCATCAGGCCTCCATCTCGTGCCACCACCTCCGCCCTGCCCTCTGCCGCCACTCCTGTGCTCGGGGGAGGGGCTGGGATCACCGAGGTCAGCCCCGAGTTCCTGGCTGCTCTGCCACCTGCCATCCAGGAAGAGGTGAGACGCTTTAGCATATGAACAATGGAAAAATCCCATGCGTTTTGGATAGACTTTCTTCTCGGATATGGTAATGTTTTACATTGTACAAAGGTATAAAATGCTGCAGTAGATTGTCATATTGTCCTGACTAATTTGTGTTATACCGCAGATGTATATTTTTCCTTTTTTCTAGGTCGTTGTTTTCTAATTCTCATGTAAAGTAGTATTTATTGTTACACCATGCTTTTTATTGCTCTTAGCTTGACTGTTCTCTCCCTTGTACGTCGCTTTGGACAAAAGCGTCTACTAAATGACTAAATGTAAATGGACGCATCTCTCATTTCTTCTCTCCTCTTTGCCTCTCTGGTTCTCCCTCTCTCTCATTCTCCCTGTCCGTCTCTGCAGGTTCTCGCCCAGCAGCGTGCTGAGCAGCAGCGGCGGGAGCTCTCCCAGCAGCCTACCACGGGCGACCAGCCCCTGGACCCAGTCACCTTCATCCAGACGCTGCCCTCGGAGCTGCGCCGCAGCGTGCTCGAGGACATGGAGGACAGCGTGCTGGCCGTCATGCCGCCGGACATCGCCGCCGAGGCCGCCGCCCTGCGCCGCGAGCAGGAGGCGCGCCAGCGGCAGCTCATGCACGAGCGCCTGTTCGGCCACAGCTCCTCGTCTGCGCTGTCCGCCATCTTGCGCTCGCCCGCCTTCACCAGCCGCCTGGGGGGCAACCGCGGCGTGCAGTACACGCGCCTGGCCGTGCAGCGCGGGGGAACCTTCCAGATGGGCGGAGGAGCCAACCACAGCCGGTAAGGAGCGCGCGTGTGTGTGTGTGTGTGTGTGTGTGTGTGTGTGTGTGTGTGTGTGTGTGTGTGTGTGTGGTCCATAATGAAGAATGCTTGTTCAGCTTGTGTAGGTAATGCAGTTATGGTATGCTACATAGCCTTCCATTGTACTTGGTTGCAAGAATTGCAGTTTGAGGTTCTGTGATATGTAATGTTTTAATATGTGGCAGGGTATTGTGCAGATTTACCATAACTCCGAGCATGTGTGTTTGTGTGCAAATGTTGTGGTGCATGTGTTTGTGTGTGTGTGTGCGTGTGTGTGTACTCGCTCAGCCCCTCCAGCTCCAACGTGGACTCTCTGCTGCGTCTGCGCGGACGTCTGCTGCTCGACCACGAGGCGCTCTCCTGCCTGCTGGTGCTGCTGTTCGTGGACGAGCCCAAGCTCAACACCAGCCGGCTGCACCGCGTGCTGCGCAACCTGTGCTACCACTCGCAGACGCGCGGCTGGGTCATCCGCAGCCTGCTCTCCATCCTGCAGCGCAGCAGCGAGAGCGAGCTCTGCCTGGACAGCAGCGTCGCCACCCTGGCGGCCGCCGCCACCTCCTCCGGCTCCTCCCGCTTAGACGAGGCCTCTGGCAGGGGCAGCAAGCGGGCACTGGGCCAGAGTGGCAACAGCAGCAGCGGAGCCGGCGGTGCCAGCAGTAGCAGCAAGGGCGCGTCCTCTGCCCAGGCCTCCTCCATGGCCTCTTCGTCGTCGGCGTCGTCCTCGTCTTCTTCATCGTCTTCGCCCTCGTCACTGGAGCTGCTGAACCGCGTGGAGTCCCGCAGCTCCAGCCAGCTCTCCTGGCTCTCCGTGTCCATGGACGCGGCTCTGGGCTGCCGCACCAACATATTCCAGATCCAGCGGGTCTCCGGGCGCAAGCATGCCGACCGCCACCCCCCGCAGGGCAGCAGCAGCGTGGTCAGCTCGGGGCTGGCTGGAGGAGGAGGGATCAGTGGCGGGGCAGGGGTGACGTGTTCCGCTGGCGGGGGATCTACCGTGCACATACACCCGCAGGCGGCACCTGTTGTCTGCCGACACGTGCTGGATACACTCATCCAGCTCGCCAAGGTAAGCCGGTCACGGCCAAACTCACACTGTCATACAGTTGCACACTCTAAAGGTACAAAATAGGCACTCGCGAGTCATACACAACGTCTTGCCATGTTATGACGCACACACATTTGGTCTTAAGTGGCAAACTACACAAAATGAATGCAATGATTTAATGTCTTGACTATGATCGGATCTACTCTCATTGTTCTCAGACTCGTGTGTGTGTGTGTGTGCTGTAATGTCTGGTGTATAACTGCCCTCAGTGTTTCATGTCTGTGAGCTGATGTGTGTGTGTGTGTTTCTGTCTGCAGGTGTTCCCCAGCCACTTTACCCAGCAGCGCTGTAAGGACCTGCTCACCTCCTCCGCCTCAGACCTGGACACCCGCCTGCTCGGTAGTGCGTCCAGCTCCAGCTGCCGTTCCCAGGGCAACCTCTCCTCTTCTGTCAACCCCTCTTCTGCCTCCCACAACTCCCTGGGCGGCGGCAGCTCCTCCTCCTGCTCGGTCGGCACGGCCCAGTCCCTGGGCATCTCCACCGACTTCTGGGACCTGCTGGTCAAGCTGGACAACATGAACGTGAGCCGCAAGGGCAAGGCCTCCATGAAGACGGTGCCTCTAGGGGGCGCCGGCGAGGCGGACGGCGGCGGCCTGAGTCTGGAGGCGTCGCCACTGGGCCAGCTGATGAACATGCTGTCGCACCCGGTCATCCGCCGCAGCTCGCTGCTCACCGAGAAGCTGCTGCGCCTGCTCTCGCTCATCTCCATCGCCCTGCCCGACAACAAGGCCACCGAGGTGCCCGCCGCACACCCGACGCCGCAGGTCCCCGCCATTGCCACCGCTGCGGCTGTGGCCACGGTAGCGGGCGCAACCGCGACGACCATCTCGGGCGCCGTCGCGGCCACCGCCTTGGGGGCCACTGCTGCTCCTGCTGTGACCACGCAAGGGGCCACCTCAGGAATGGGAGCAGCAGCAGCCGTACAGCCGCCCGCCTCCAGCAGCAGCAGCAGCTCAGCTGGGCTAAACACCACCAGCAGCACCAGCGCAGGGGCTTCAGGTGAGACACACACATCAACCACCAAAACATCCACCCCACCATTAGGCTTGTTTTAAAAAAATAAGAAAAAAACATACACCTGGTGTGAAACGCGCACACTTGGCCACATTTTAAAGAAGATCATTTCATGAGTGTGTTTGTTCCCCCCCACCCCCGGTGGTCTGGATGGCCTGAGCTCCACTCACGAGGTCTTTGTGTGTTTCAGGAGGGAAGCAGAAGGCGGTGGCGGCGATAGCAGCCATCACAGAGTTCGACGCCAAGCTGGCCTCCACTGGCCTCACCGAGAAGCAGCTGCAGCTCTCTGTTGAGGTCTGACACTCACTCACTCGCACTCTCTCACAGACTCCATTTTAACACCCAATAACTGCTGCGAACGCACACTGTGCTTATCCAGAGTGGCAGCAACAGTGGTGATGAGTGATCAGCTTTAGAAACCCTCTCCTGATTTTGTGTGTGTGTGTGTGTGTACACAGGTGCTGACGTCTCACTCATGTTCTGAGGAGGGTCTGGAAGACGCAGCCAACATCTTGCTGCAGCTGTCCCGAGGCGACGGCCTGACGCGTGACACCGTCCTCCGACTGTTGCTGAGTGGCGCGCGCCACCTGGGATACACCCTCTGCAAACAGATCGGTCAGTTAAGCTCACCAGCCCGAGCCCTCACCCTCACCTCTGGCTCCTCTCACTGTTAGCAAGCATACAGTAGGAAGTGGACAAGGTTTAAATGCCACGAACACGAGGGATTGACTTTTTCCCTACAGCCTTTTAACTAGGAAGTAGACAAGGTTAAATGCGACGAACAAGGAATTGCCTTTTTCCCTACAGCCTTTTAACTGTGTTCCCCCGATTCTCTCTTTCTCTCTCTCTCTGTCTGTCACTCTTTCGCTCTCTCTCAGGCACTTTATTGGCAGAGCTAAGGGAGTATAATCTCGAGCAGCAGAGGAGGGCACGGGCCGATGCCCAGTCTCCTGAGTCGGGGCACGAGGACCCCTCTCTCAGCGCCCGCCTCAAGGGCAAGATGACCAGCAGGTGAGGATATAGCAGGCTTACTTTAGTGGCCATTCTACACAGGCATCTGTGCTGTTAATGTTTTGATTCCGCTACTGGATTGTGGATTGTTAGCATATTGTATTGTGAGTTCAAATTTTCTATGGAAATGTTGAAATGTAAAGTCTGATCTGGTGTGATCCAACAATAGATTCTGGCAAGGGAGACTCATTCCAGGGTAAATGTTATTTTTTTGTACGAAGCCCCATTTAGTCCAAGACTAGACATAACTCCTGGCAATTCATATTTGTCAAGCCTTGGCCACTGTTGATTGGTGTTTTTGATTATGCGCCCGGTCAGGTTTGATGGATCGGAGAGCGTGGTGATCGTAGCGGCGCAAAAGCGCCCGCTAGGCGGTCGCGAGCTGCAGCTGCCGTGCATGAGCTCGCTCACCTCCAAGACGTCCACGCAGAAGTTCTTCCTGCGCGTGCTGCAGGTCATCATCCAACTGCGCGAGGACACGCGCCGGGCCAACAAGAAGGCCAAGCAGACCGGGCGACTGAGTGAGACACACACACACACACACACACACACACTCAGGCATGCACCTACTCACCTACCAAAAAAAGTATATCAAGTAGACAACTGAATATGCTTCCTTTGTATGTATAAACATGCACATATACATACCTTTTTTGTTTGCTTACAATATCACGTCATTTCCTATCAAATTCTATTGGGAAGTCTTCTCGGGTATTACAAACCTTCAGAAGAAAAATCACTTGTGGGAATAATGTAAAATGCCTTTGAATTGATTGGGCCTTAGGCCTATAGATCATGTGGATAAATTGCATTATGCCAGGAGGTAGATTAGGCTACAGTGGAACAGTTTCTCAGGCTGTCTAGTAGGCCTGCATGTATGTGCAGAAATGGCTTTACAATGTCCTGGAAAAAAGATTTCTGAAAACAAGGGGAGGACCAGATGTTTTAACTCAAAAGGGGATGACAGCTGTGAGCACAGTTAGCATGCAGAGTAAAATGCAATCCGTGTTAGCTTTAGCATAAGGTAGTCGAACCCTGAGCCACTGCTGTGTGAAGCAGATGGCTCAGGAATCAAAGACGTGAAGCATGTGCCACATACTGATCTAGATTCCCCGTGGCTATAATTATTAGAGTTAAAAACCGTACTGATCTAGGTCACCACCGCCAAATCCACGCCCTGCGTACTCGAGCAGTGGCACAGGGTTTTTGTTTTTGTTTTCTGAATGTTGTCAACCTGAAGCAGAAAAGGCAGAAGCGAATTTGTGATGTGGAAGTAAATTGAAATCGTCGAAATGTTAAAAATACAAACAAGACAGCAATGTAGTTTAATTTAACTTGAACGCAAAAAAAAAATGGTGGCGGTGGAGCCTAACTTAGTTAGCTGCTTCCACTTCAAATGTTTGCTTTTTTTTTTCTTTCTAACCATCTCTCTCCCTCTCCTTTCTTGTCCCCCTGAAGGCTCCACCAGTCTGGGTTCAGCCAGCAGCATTCAGGCTGCGGTGCGGCAGCTGGAGGCCGAGGCCGACGCCATCATTCAGATGGTGAGAGAGGGCCAGCGGGCTCGCCGCCTGCAGCAGGCCCCCCCAACCTCCACCACCTCCTCCTCCTCCTCCTCCGCCGTCGCTGCTGCTGCTGCTGCCGCCGCCACTGTGTCTGCCGGACCCTCAGCCCCGCCCGCCCCTGCTGCCGTGGCCACCGCCGCCGCCCACAGCGCCCCCCCTCCCGGCACGGCCAGCACCGCCACGGTTAGCATGGGCCGCACTGACAGCAGCCAGCCTGCTACTCACACTACTCACCCCATACATGCACCGCTCATGTACAGGACACCACACACACACACACACACACACACACACACACACGCTCATGCTGTTCCATCTGCACCTGGCATGAAAGGCTCCAGATCACATATCAGTTCTATATCACACACACACACACACACACACACACACTATATCACACACACACACACACACACACATATCAGTTCTATATCCTGCTATTCTCTGTAGCTCCTACACTCAATACATAGGACCTTTCCATCATACATCAACTGCCTGCGTCTGCTCTTAAATTCACATGCTGACTAGTGGCTACACTCCTTTTCACAAACACACTTTTGACCACTTGTATGTCCCTGACTCCATGCAAATATCCTGACGATAAGTTCATTTCACGGAGGTATCGCATATGTGTCTTGCTAATTATAGAAGCCGATGAGCTGCTAAGTAATTACAATGATTCCATGATTCTGATGCTGTTCACCTCAAACATGCAAAGTAAAGCAGTGGCTCACTAGCACAGCTGACACAGCTGACTTGAAGTACACCAGTGAACACACACACACACACACACACAGCCACCTCGGCAAGCTCGCACACCTCAGCCATGACCTTACTCCAGGCCCCTCTAACCTTTACACGCTTGGCACTCACCTCCAACCCCTCTCACAGGTGGATTTTGATATGGTTCTCACACACACACACACACACACACACACACACACACACACACACACACACACACACACACTCCAACAGACCAGCCTCCATCACTGCCTCTCAGCCTCTCAGTATCTCCCTCCATCTTCCTGTCAGCTTGACAGCCTGTTGTGTGTGTGTGTGTGTGACGACATGTTATTGCTTGGAGACGGAGCTGAATGTAGCTGCTTGCCTGCCTTCCTGGTCTGGCTATCTGCTCTTTCTTCATCTCCCACTTTTTCTCCATCTGTCTGTGTGTGTGTGTGTGTGTGTGTGTGTGTGTGTGCGTTTGTGTGTGTGTGTGTGCACGGGTTTGTGTGTGCACGGGTTTGTGTGTGTCTTTCTTGTGGCTGGCTGCCATTGCATAGAGCTGCTGCTCCCTCCCCACTCTCCCCCCTCATGTTCTGCGTGTTGATGCATGGCAGACTAATCCCTAATAACGCTGCATATGATGAGACTGCTCTTCTTCTTAAATGACAATGTGTAGTTCACTCACTTTCACACAAAAGGGCCCCGTGTGCACACACACACACACACACACACCGTCATACACCCACACACACACACAGACGCAGACGACGAGCTCGCTCATGACAAGTGTATTCTAACATCTAACCCGTCTGCTTCCCTCAGTCTGAGGTGCACTCTGCATCAGAGCCGCCGGCCGCCCAGCGAGACGACTCCCCCATGGACGTGGACCAGCCCTCACCCCTGGAGCAGGATGGCGCACCCTTGGGTAAAACAAATCTCCCAACGACCCCGCGCACCCACAACGACCCCCGCGTCTCCCCCGGGGCAACTGATCACGCTACATGACAGGGAGGGGGGTATTGGTTAACGGTTGCGTTGCGTTGTGTTGCGTTGCGTTGCAGGAGAGGAGGGCAGCAGCCAGGCGGAGCAGGAGGAGCGACTGCCCGACCTGCCCCTGCTCAGCGAGCAGCTCCTCCTGGACGAGCTGTGGGACATGCTGGGCGAGTGCCTGAAGGAGCTGGAGGAGTCGCACGACCAGCACGCAGTTCTGGGTAGGTTCCCGGGGCGACACGTGCCGCCGCTGGGCATCAGCCATACCAAGCTATTGATGGAGACACTGAACCTCCATGTTAGTCGGCGGTGAAGAAGACTCCTTATGGTGCATCATGGGTGATGATGGATCTGTGTGGGAAATGGTGCTTTTTAAGGGGCCTGAAAGGAAGTCTTTTGACAGTGTACAACCTTAACTGGAGTCGTCGCCCATGCTGTGTAGTGCAGGTGTGTGTGACACTCTTGTCTTTTGTGTGTGTGTGTGTGTGTGTGTGTGTGTGACACTCTTGTCTTTTGTGTGTGTGTGTGTGTGTGTGTGTGTGTGTGTGTCACTCTTGTCTTTTGTGTGTGTGTGTGTGTGTGTGTGTGTGTGTGACACTCGTGTGTGTGTGTGTGTGTGTGTGTGTGTGTGTGTGTGTGTGCGTGTGCGTGTGTAGTGTTGCAGCCAGCGGTGGAGGCGTTTTTCCTGGTGCACGCCACAGAGCGTGAGAGCAAGCCGCCGGTGCGCGACACACGAGAGAGCCAGCTGTCCCACCTCAAGGATGATCCGGCACCCCTGTCCCCCGCGCCCCTCACCCCTGCCACGCCGTCCTCCCTGGACCCCTTCTTCTCCAGAGAGCCTTCCTCTATGCACATCTCCTCCAACCTGCCCCCCGACACCCAGAAATTCCTGCGCTTTGCTGGTAAGTCTTTCTTTCTATCCCAATATCCTCTTCCACTCACTCTCTCTCTCACACACATACATACACACACACACACACACACACACACACTCACTCACTTGGACATTAGCATAATACAGTTCCCAGAGACAATTGTTCTCCCTTTAATCCTGTTTCATGCTGTACAGAACTGACTAGGGACAGAGTGGAATTATGAGCAAAAGCTAACGGATCCTATTGACCTCTTTACTCCTCTCCTCTCTCCTTTGCCTCTCTCTCTCTCTCTCTCTCTCTCTCTCTCTCTCTCTCTCTCTCTCTCTCTCTCCTGTGTGTGTGTGTGCATCTCTCCACAGAGACCCACCGTACAGTGCTTAACCAGATCCTGCGCCAGTCCACCACCCACCTGGCCGACGGCCCCTTCGCCGTGCTGGTCGACTACATCCGCATCCTAGACTTTGATGTCAAACGCAAGTAAGGCCCCTCCCCCTCTCCGCACCTCTTATTTCCTGCATATTCTATCTGGGAATAATCTTAAGCCTCTGAGCCCTCTTCACTATGATTTATTCAATGTGTGCGTATCTGTGTGTGTTCCTGATCGTGTGTGTGTGTGTGTGTGTGTCTGCGCCTAGGTATTTCCGTCAGGAGCTGGAGCGTCTAGACGAGGGCCTGAGGAAGGAGGACATGGCCGTTCACGTGAGGAGAGACCACGTGTTTGAGGACTCCTACAGGGAGCTGCACCGCAAGAGCCCAGAGGACATGAAGAACAGGCTGTGAGTTCCCCCCCCACACACACACACACACACACACACACACACACACACACACACACACACACACACACACACACACACACACACACACACACACACACACACACACACAGAGATTTGAAGAACAGACTGTGAGTTCCCCCCCTGCGCGCACACACACACACACACACACACACACACACACACACACACACACACACACACACACACACACACACACACACACACACACACACACACACACACACACACAGAGAGGACCTGAAGAACAGACTGTGAGTTCCCCCTACACACACACACACACACACACACAGAGAGAGAGGACATGAAGAACAGACTGTGAGTTCCCCCCTGCGCGCGCACACACACACACACACACACACACACACACACACACACACACACACACACACACACAGAGAGAGGACATGAAGAACAGACTGTGAGTTCCCCCTACACACACACACACACACACACACACACACACACACACACACACACAGAGAGAGAGGACATGAAGAACAGACTGTGAGTTCCCCCTGCACACACACACACACACACACACACACACACACACACGAAGAACAGACTGTGAGTTCCCCCCCCGCTACGTGTGCACACACTTCTCTCTTCCTTTCTTTTTTTTTTCTCTCACTTCACTCACACTCTCACCCTTGCTATCTCATGTACACACACACTTACACACACACTCTAACTTGCATGAAAGCATACACAATCTCACCATCTAAAACGCGCACACTCATACCTAGTCACACACACCTTTATCCAGATTCTGCCACTTTGGGGTTTTTCACAGCGCCTCAGGGAGGCAGTGCACAGCAAGACACCAGTGTAATTAAAACGCCCCCACACACACACACACACGCATACACACACACACACACACACACACACACACACACACACACACACACACACATATGCACCTCCACAAACCTACTCTGACTCACGCAAAATCAATACACACTGGTGTGCACCATCAGGCCTCAATGGTCAGGAACAGATTACACACACACACACACACACACACACACAAAAGCCCATCATTACCCCCACAGAGAACACAATGGCACAAATCCAGAGGACACAGGAACAGACTGTGCGCTTTTATAATCCACTCCTCGTGACTGCACGCGCAGATATATATACACACACACACACACACACACACACACACACACATACACACTGACACAAGCACCAACACCCACACACCACAAAATATACACTCTAAACCAAAGTGCCCACACACGCCCACACACGCCCACACACGCACACACACACACACACACACACACACACACACCTTGCTCACCCTCTCCCCGTTGCTGTGCACAGCTACATCGTGTTTGAGGGCGAGGAGGGCCAGGACGCCGGCGGGCTTCTGAGGGAGTGGTACATGATCATCTCGAGGGAGATGTTCAACCCCATGTACGCGCTGTTCCGCACGTCGCCCGGCGACCGCGTCACCTACACCATCAACCCCTCGTCCCACTGCAACCCCAACCACCTCAGCTACTTCAAGTTCGTGGGCCGCGTGGTAGCCAAGGCCGTCTACGACAACCGGCTGCTGGAGTGCTACTTCACACGCAGCTTCTACAAGCACATCCTGGGCAAGAGCGTCAGGTACGGCCGCCACCACCGGACTCCATTCTTTTGGTGATTCAGTGAAATAGTTCTGTGTTTTTTTTGTTTGAGTGTGCATAGTACTCACACTGCCTCTCTCTGCTCTCTGTCCTACAGGTACACAGACATGGAGAGTGAAGACTACCCCTTCTTCCAGGGTCTGGTCTACCTGCTGGAGAACGACGTGTCCACCCTGGGCTATGAGCTGACATTCAGCACAGAGGTGAGGCATCCAGACGCGTTTTCCTTTTGTGTATTCGCCTCGCTGGCCTCCTCGCTGGCCTCGTTTTCTGTGGAGTTGCGTTGGCAAGAGAGCGGCGCCTGATCGTCCCCTCTTCTCTTCTCTTGCTCCACACAGGTCCAGGAGTTTGGGGTGTGCGAGGTGAGAGACTTGAAGCCCAACGGAGCCAACATCGTGGTGACGGAGGAGAACAAGAAGGAGTACGTGCACCTGGTGTGTCAGATGAAGATGACCGGTGAGTGAACAGACCGCCCGCTTCCCTTCCACTCCACTCCCCAGTGGGATGTGCCTCTGTGCGGTACACGCTCCAGACCAGAGCCCTGTAGAAGCAGCGCTTTACCCCTCGGGCTGCCAAACAATAGCCTCAAAGAAAATATTAGTCTCTCAGGCACCCAACTTCTGAATGTTTATCTCTCCTACACTCTGATGGGTTTTTTTTCCACTGTGTGTGTGTGTGTGTGTGTCTGTGTCTGTCTGTCTGTGGCTGTTTGTGTGTGTGTAGGTGCCATTCGCAAACAGCTGTCAGCCTACCTGGAGGGTTTCTATGAGATCATTCCCAAGCGGCTCATCTCTATCTTCACTGAGCAGGAGCTGGAGCTGCTCATCTCTGGCCTGCCGGTCATCGACATCGACGACCTGAAGGCCAACACAGAGTACCACAAGTACCAGGCCAGCTCCATACAGGTATGTGTACACACACACACACACACACACACACACACACACACACACACGTGTGAGCCAGCTCCATACAGGTATACACACACACACACACACACACACACACACACACACGTGTGAGCCAGCTCCATACAGGTACGTGTACACACACACACACATACACACTCACTCACACTCACACTCACACTCACACACACACACAGTACACATAGACCCCTAGAAGTATGAGCCAGCTCCATAGTGGTAGGCACAAACACATGGTTATTTTATTCTACAAGAATAAAGCCGGAGCTGTATGGATATACTTACTCCCAATGAACGTTTAAATCTTTGGCAGAGTCTCTCTACGGTCTCTGCAGATTACACGTAGTGGCACCCTCCTACGCACAGGCTTAATGTAGCGCCGTTGTCATGAAGCCAGAACCAGCCGCTCAGTTTGCCTCCCCTCTCTCTGCTGCCCCCCCCCCCCCCCTCAGATCCAGTGGTTCTGGCGTGCCCTGCGCTCCTTCGACCAAGCCGACCGGGCCAAATTCCTGCAGTTTGTCACGGGCACGTCCAAGGTGCCCCTGCAGGGCTTCGCCGCTCTGGAGGGCATGAACGGCATCCAGAAGTTCCAAATTCACCGTGACGACCGCTCCACTGACCGCCTGCCCTCTGCGCACACTTGGTAAGTTTTAGTTTTTTTTTTTTAGAAAATGACCGTCTGTCCCCTCATCACCTCACCTCACCTCCTCTCACTCTTCCACTTGTCTGTTTGTTTGCAGCTTTAATCAGCTGGACCTTCCAGCATACGAGAGCTACGAGAAGCTGAGACACATGCTGCTGATGGCCATTCAGGAATGCTCAGAGGGCTTCGGACTGGCCTAGAGACTTTCCTTACACACGTACACATACACACACACATGCATTCACAGACACACACACAAACATCATACACATGTACTGACACACACACACACACAGGTTTAGACTCATATTGTTAACTTATGACACAGAACACACATGCATATTCACACTATCGTAGACATGGCCAAGATCTATTTGTTTGTAATACATATAAACCAGACGGCATTGGAGAGATGATGCAAGCGAATAAGAGCGACTTATTGACATTTGCCTACTACACACAGAGCCTCACACAGACACACAGAACTGTATTTGGTATGTTTGTGTGTCTCCCTTTCCCTATTAAATTGCAAAACCTGAGAGACGATATGGAGGATAATACTTGGACTAATATGAGAAGAAGAAAAAAAAAAAGAAAAAAAAATATGTTTCTCCATTTAGTTTTTCTCTGTACAAAAGGTTTGGGAGTTTATTATGTTTAATCTTTTTTTTTTTTTTTTTTTTTTTTTTTCCTTTTGGCTGTGTAAAAAAAAAATGACAAAAAAGACAAAAGGTTGTGCGTGTGAAAGGATGGATATAAAACACTTGGGGGAAAACCGCTGATTGTCCTCTGCTAATTTGTGACCTCATGGTGAGCTTGGAACAGGGGATAGTCAGTGTGTGGTGCGGAACAGGAGATGCGAATGCAGGGACTTTTCAAAGGGTGACATTTTTAAGGCAACTTCTGTGGTATTTTTGGGGGGGGGGGGGGGGGGGGGATTATGCAGAGATAAAGGATAACAAGTGAAGGATTACGGTTGGGGTGGGGTGTTTGGGTAGGGGGGAAACCACAGGCATTCTGACTGAAATGTGGTCAATCCAACAGCTGAAACCAGCCTCTCCGCAAAAGAGATCAGAGAATAAATTGCTACTTAAATAAATGCATAAATCGAGTTGGCTGTGTGTTTTACAGTTGTTTCCATCTGTCCTTGGAAGAATGCTGTGTTTGTAACCTTTTTTTTCCAGTCCATTTAGCTGGGTGTCTGTACATACACGGAGTATCGTTATTGCAAAAGCTTCAACATTTTTTTCCAGGTGAATAAACCAGCTTTGTGTTTGGTTTTGCATTGAACAGTGGTGCTTGCTGGGCTGTCTGTCTGATTGTGAGGGAGGTTCGAGTGATCGCCACGGTCTCACTGGCTGCTATCCAGACTTCAGTGTTGCCTTTAGCAGGTCCTTGAGTGTCTGGTGCCCACGCTGTACCCATGGTGCACTGCTCTCTTACTGCTGTGTGACACACACACCGACACACACACCAACACACACACACACACACACACACCGACACACACACACCAACACACACACACCAACACACACACACCAACACACACACCTACACACATACACACACACACACACACCAACATACACAAACACACACACCAACACACACACATACACACATACACACATACACACACACACACCAACATACACAAACACACACACCAACACCAGACACACACACCCCAACACACACCAACACGCACAGACACACACCAACACACACAGACACACATATACACACACACCAACACACACACACCTTCCTTGTCCTCTCCTCTCTGAATGGACTCCAGTACAAACTTTTTAAACCCAGGCTCCAGCACTGCATACATGCAGAGCACCTAGGAGGCAGTACTCCAGTCGAGTGGCCTGTATCGTTGAGCCGCAGACTCATTCACCAGCAGCGTCTCAAGCTTGACTGCACCCAACGGTGAGGCGCAGCCAGCACTGCTGGGCCTGTCAGGACAAATAAAAATCAAACACCCCACACACACACACACACACACACACACATAATCCCCGCCACTATCATTCGCAGTGGCTGTGGTCCTCTCACTCCCTAGACTCCCTGGACGGAGGGCCAGACAGCGTCTCTGCGTGTCTGACCTAAAGGCCTCGGAGTTTCAAGCAGTCTAATGTGAGGTGAGGACGTGCTGGCTGGGCGCGTGGGCAGATTGGGTCACTTGGGCTACCCTTACACACGCACACACACACACACACACACACCCCATTTTCTCCAACTTGAGTGCATTTATGTACCCAGTCACGGCTGCAGAAGAGTCGGTTCCCCCTGCGCCTATAAAATATCACCGGGGCTCGTGGAACAGGCGAGCTAATCTGATGGAGAGATGAAAGTGCTCTGATTTCTTGTCTTCCGCTTCTTAATGAGGGCTGCAGTACGCCAGCACCCCCCCCGCGCACCAAATAAGCCTCGCGTAGAAGCCTGTTGTCTGTGAGCGCACTGCTGTGAGCCAATTTCACATCAAATATTGGTCATACGTGTGGTACGGTGAGTAGAACGAAGAGGATTTGCATTTTAAATGGGGCCGGTGAAATTTTGCCTACTGGAAGATGTTTGCAAAATGATCCCAACCTCTAAAACCCCTGTGTTTTGCTTACAGTGAAAAGACTCAACGACACAGGCTGGGCATGTTCATTCAAAGATGCAAATGGGCTCGGTCTGGAGCTTGTGTTGCAGTCGAGACTAACCTACTTTCTGTCCCCTGCGCCGACATTTTGATGAATGATGTGATTTACAAAAGGCCTCTCGCCAAACAGCTTCTCAAATATTTCAGGCAATCTATTGTTGAAAATATGGGTGGTCGAAATGGAATATAAAGCATAAAATTGTGAACCTGAGAGAGTTAGGGGGACATGCCCCAGAAGATTTGTATTTTTTTTTATTCTTAAATGGATTTAGGATTCTGTCAACCACATTAATGTTTGCTGAAAGCAAGGACATCTTTTAGTGTTTTAATCTCATGGTTGCGAGGGATAAGCTAGCCTTTTACAGGGACCCACAGAATGCTGTGCTAGTGATCCAACACTCAATTGTCAGACCTACTTTCAATCATCTTTACATGAACGCGCAATGACGCGCACAATTGATTCAAAACAGCATGACGGCGCTTCAAACCCCCTTCAACAACTGGGACAAAAGGTCAGGGCACCTATTAAAATCCATGAAATTTAATGACATGCGCTTCATGTCATTTTAAATATGACCAGTGGCAGCCAATGTTTGTACAGCTTACTTTGTCAGTTATGTTAACTCGTCCACACACCCTTATTTACAAAATCCAGCCATCCACCAAATGTCAATGTCAAATGTCTGGCGCACATCACGTTGTAGTATTATGTCCTAGACCCAGGTACCAAGCCCACTGGCTCTGACCAAACCCATCCTAGTTGCATAGTCCGTTTATTGAAATTCAACCCCTCGAGTACTCGAGCACTCAAGTTTTTCTGGACTCGATTTGTAAAAAGTTGCACTCACATGCAACCACTTATGGTAACTCTGGGTGGCGCTCAGATCGACACTGTATTGTATTTACTCCTCCACTAGATGGAGATCTTGAGGTTGAGAAGTTGTGCCGCCGGCTCAATCACCAGTCGTCACCAAACAGGGTTATTAAGCAGAGCAGTTGCTTCCTCCCCCTAAGAGGAGAGTGCATACAAGAAGCTATTACCCCTCCTTGCTTGCTTATGTCCATACATGCCAACTGCAAGTGCCATCCATTTTTACACTAATCTAAATAATGCAAATTCCTGTGTTTATGTGTTCAGTCGATACACAGGTCGATTACTATAATCAATAATTCAAAGCCAAGGCAAGGCTGCAAGGAATATATTTGCATTTGCAGTCAAATGGAGAGGAGAATTTGGGAGGTGGAGAGCAATGTTGCCAACATTAGAACACTCTTGAATGACTGAGACTGAGATGGAAGGCAGAGATTGAGGGGTAGTGGGTAGGGTTGGTTCTGGTGATGTATGATGCAATGGCTCATTAATGGGGGGGGGGGGTGGCAGTTTTTGAGAGGCAGCCAGAACGCTCTTAGTTTAATACACTGTGCTGCGCTGTGCATAAATAAGGACATTACTGCTCCCTCTCTGAAAAGTAAGAAGAAAAATGAGAGAGGGAACCAGTGACCATAATATTGTGCTGTCCAGAGATGAAAAGTTGAGACACGGACTGTTCATTAGTGTAATTGCTTTCCTGCTCTCTAATCTTCTCTATGAATATATATTTTTCCTTTCCACCGGTTATCATCATCCATATCCTGAACTAAGTGCTAATTACTCAGATATACACAACCTAAGGACTTTGCATACTCTCACTCTCTCTCTCTCGCTCTCTCTCTCTCTCTCTCTCTCTCTCTCTCTCTCTCTCTGTCTGTCTGTCTGTCTGTCTGTCTGTCTGTCTGTCTGTCTGTCTGTCTGTCTGTCTGTCTGTCTGTCTGTCTGTCTCTCTCTCTCTCTCTCTCTCTCTCTCTCTCTCTCTCGCTGATGTACTCCCAGTAAAGGGAGAAGACCATGGCCAAACCCTAAGTATGCAGCTGGTGGCTTCACAGAGACAAGGAAGATGTTATTTCTCCTATCTGGAACCGTTACGTAACACGCCAGTGAGCTGATAAGAGAGACGCGTCTTTCGCTGAGACATCCTTGAGAGTAGACCTAGATATTTTTATATTGCTTATCTCACTGCCTCGTTGATGTGTGTTGGTCTGAAGAAAAAAAAAATAGCTGAGGATGTGCTCTGTGTGTCTTGAGCACACACTTTGAACAAGGCAAAAAAAAAAATGCTACGTGATACAGAGCAAAAAATAACCCTGGAAGCATCAATCCAGCTTCAAAGGGAGCTACGCTACGTATGCTAATACAGTGGGGTTTGCTCTATTTTAGGAGACACTTTCCTGAGACAATGGATGACAACAGAGAGGAGAGGCAGGGGAGAGTCTCTCTCCAGAAATCCCCTGTTAATGTCAGATTCAGAAGAATTCCACATGAAAAGAAGTGATGGGATTAGGTTTGATATCTTAAATAATTTGTCTCACAGTGACGCAGAAGGCTGCGAAAAATGCCGTTTCATCGAAGTAAGCCAATTCATCTTTCCAGGGACCCAGATGTTGGCTGATTTTTTTTTGTGTGTATGCGTTAAGTGTGTTTGCTCTGCACTGTGGGTGTGAAGCGCATGATTTAAGAGCTCTGACAAGCATCGACAATGTTCTTGTGTGTTCAAAGCCTCAAGCCCCACAACTGATACCATTGATCATTACAGGACTTGGTAAACAAACAAATAAATACCCTAGGAGAATGAATCGGCAGCAACACCAAAAGAAAAAGCCCTTTTTCATCATTGTGTCTCATTCCATCCCCCTCACTCCTCTTTTTTGCTCTCGCGCTGAGGATTTTTTTTGGGGGCCCTGCTTCTCGCATCGGCGCCGTCTAATCAGCGACCCCGGGAGAGCCAAACAAACGTCATGGCGTGTCCTACTTTGACTCCTGTAGTCTTCTCTCCTGAAAGCAAGCCTGAGAGAATTCACTTTTAAGTCTGTGTGTGTGTGTGTGTGTGTGTGTGTGTGTGTGTGTGTGTGCGTGTCTGTGCGTGCATGCGTGTGAGTGTGTGTGTGTTTGTCTGTGCATGCATGCACACACCTTAACAGAAGAACAATTTATTATTATTATTATTATTATTATTATTATTATTGTTATTGTTATTATTATTTGCAGTGGCCAAAAGGACATCGTCCCATGTTCAGGGTGTTCAGGCTCCAGGCTCTACGGAGGCTCCTGTGGTTTCCCAACCAGAGGCAACCACACTCAGTGAACTGAGCGGTCAGCAGTAAAGACTGCACTCCTAAAAATGGATATTTGCAAACGGCTCCCTCAAGCTTCAGGAGGACAGCCTGTGCTTCCTGTCGCTATGACACCGCTGATAATGCATTAGCAGGATGTAAGGTCATCCAGCCGGTTTGACCCGGTGTTAATCAGTGGCTAATTGAAGGGTAATGACAGGGGGGGGGGGGAGACTGACCCTACAGCTATTCCCACACGGCGTCAGTCTACACGCAGTCGGTCAAGAGGATCTGCTGAAGTTCAAACCGAGCATCAGAATGGGGAAGAAAAATGATGATTATGATTTAAGTGGCTTTCAGTGTGGCATGGTTGTTGGTGCCAGATGGGCTGATTTGAGTATTTCCAAAAAAACTGCTGATCTACTGGGATTTTCATGCACAACAATCTCTAGGGTTTACAGAAAGAAAAAAGTAATTGTAATATATGTGTGTGTGTTTTGTCTTTCCGTTTAGGGTTTAAAAGATGATGTAGGGCTGTTCATCTCCATTACTGCTTCTAACCCTTTTATCGGTAAGACATTGATCCAGCGTCTGCAGAGCTGTAATAAACGATATGATACCTTGTGCTGTGGTGTGAGTCAGCTTAAGAGTTTTGAGTTTACCATGACATTTATGACGGTGGCAGGACTGGTACGAGCTGATAGAAAGGCAACAGCAACTCAAATAAGCACTCGTTACAGCCAGGGTATGCAGAAGATTATCTCCCACAACATGCAGATGGGCGGCAGCAGCAGAAAACCACACCGGGTGCCACTCCTGTGCCACTTCCTGTCAGCTAAGAACATGAAACGGAGGCTACAGTGGGCACGGCTCACCAAAATTGCACAATGGGAGATTGGAAAAAGTCTCAATTTCTGCTGTGACATTCAGATGATAGGGTCATAATTTGGCGCAAACAACACGAAAGCATGGATACATCCTGCCTTGTATCAACAATTCAGGCTGGTGGTGGTGGTGGTGGTGGTGGTGGTGGTGGTGGTGTAATGGTGGTGGTGGTGGTGGTGTAATGGTGGTGGTGGTGTAATGGTGGTGGTGGTGGTGGTGGTGGTGGTGGTGGTGGTGGTGGTGGTGTAATGGTGGTGGTGGTGGTGGTGTAATGGTGGTGGTGGTGGTGGTGGTGTAATGGTGGTGGTGGTGGTGTAATGGTGGTGGTGGTGGTGGTGTAATGGTGGTGGTGGTGGTGGTGGTGTAATGGTGGTGGTGGTGTAATGTGTGGTGGTGGTGGTGGTGGTGGTGGTGTAATGGTGGTGGTGGTGGTGGTGGTGGTGGTGAATGGTGGTGGTGGTAATGGTGGTGGTGGTGGTGGTGTGGTGGTGGTGGTGGTGGTGTAATGGTGGTGGTGGTGTATGGTGGTGGTGGTGTGGTGGTGGTGGTGTGGTGGTGGTGGTGTAATGGTGGTGGTGTAATGGTGGTGCTGGTGGTGTAATGGTGGTGGTGGTGGTGGTGGTGGTGGTGGTGTAATGGTGGTGGTGGTGGTGGTGGTGGTGGTGGTGGTGGTGGTGGTGGTGGTGGTGTAATGGTGGTGGTGGTGGTGGTGGTGGTGGTGGTGGTGGTGGTGGTGTAATGGTGGTGGTGTAATGGTGGTGCTGGTGGTGTAATGGTGGTGGTGGTGGTGGTGGTGGTGGTGGTGGTGGTGGTGGTGGTGGTGGTGTAATGGTGGTGGTGGTGGTGGTGGTGGTGGTGGTGGTGGTGGTGGTGGTGTATGGTGGTGGTGGTGGTGGTGTAATGGTGGTGGTGGTGGTGGTGGTGGTGGTGTAATGGTGGTGGGTGGTGGTGGTGGTGGTGGTGGTGGTGGTGGTGGTGTAATGGTGGTGGTGGTGGTGGTGTAATGGTGGTGGTGGTGTAATGGTGGTGGTGGTGGTGGTGGTGGTGGTGGTGGTGTAATGGTGTGGGGGATATTTTCTTGGCACACTTTGGGCCCCTTAGTACCAATTTAGCACCATTTAAATGCCACAGCTGACCTCAGTGTTGTAGCTGACCAGGTCCATCCCTTTATAACCACAGCATACCCGTCTTCTAATAGACTTCCAGCAGGATAACGCCCCCTGTCACAACGCTCATATCATCTCAAGATGGTTACTTGAACTTGGCAATGAGTTCACTGTGCTGTAATGGCCTCCACAGTCACCAGGTCTCAATCCAATAGAGCTCTTTTGGGATGGGATGGAATCATGAGATTTGCATCGTGAAGGTGCTGCCCCCAAAATCGGCAAATGCGTGACGCTATCATGCCAAAAATCTCTGATGAACATCGCTAGCACCTTGTTGAATCTATGCCACAAAGAATGAAGGCAGTTCTGAAAGCAAAAGGGGGTCCAATCCAATACTAGCAAAGTGTACCTAATTAAGTGGCCAGTCAGTGTATAGCTATAAATTGATATAGCATATGCCTATAAATGTATCAACAGGCATAAGAGTCGAGCCTGGTATGGTTTTATACATGATTAATCTATTGCATTAGCTCATTGTTGGCAGATTGAAGACGGCTGTTCTCAGTGGTACAGAAAGCTTAGTGAGGTAGACTTTACTGCAGGCTAGGCTGCATCAAACAATCTGCTCTCCGATGGCCCGTGCCTTCTGCACACAGGCACACAGGCACACAGGCACACAGGCACGGCTCTCGGGTTTGGCGGTGTTGGGGGTTACATTTTGGCGCAGAGACGTGGAGCAGCTGAGGCAGGCAGGAAGCTGGCGCTGTGAGAGGCCTCGCAGTGGCTCCCCCAGAAGGAGTACATCAGGTGTGAGAGTGGAGGAGGAGGAGTGGGGGAGGGGAGCGAGAGGCAGAGATAATACACAGATAATACACACAGATAATACACACAGATAATACACACAGCCCTTCTTAAGGGAGGCTTATGCAGAAGTCTGTACGCACTGACCTTTACAGTGGGCGTACAGTGTCACTTCCGCTGTATGTCTGGACCCTAAGGGGATGTGTGTGTGTGTGTGTGTGTGTGTGTGTGTGTGTGTGTGTTCACATTTGTGCTTCTCCGTCTGAGCGTGTGTGTGTGTGTGTTTACCCAAAGAGCACGTCTCTAAAAATAAGACAAGGCACCTGTGCTGGCCCCCATTGTACTCACTCACCCAAGAGATGCAGGTGATGTGCGAGGAGTGACATGCTGGAATGAGCACTCTCTCTCTCTCTCAGGTACTGTATCGCTGTGGCGTCTCACTCTCTCTCTCTGTCAGGTACTGTATCGCTGTGGCGTCTCACTCTCTCTCTCTGTCAGGTACTGTATCGCTGTGGCGTCTCACTCTCTCTCTCTGTCAGGTACTGTATCGCTGTGGCGTTTCACTCATTTGGCATTCAACCATTCTCTTGTTTCGGGGAGAGCTCTCCCGGGCCAGCAAATGAAATAAGCTGTTCAGATTTGTGAATGGATTTTTACCGTGCCTCTAGAACAGCACTCCCCCCTAAACCACTTTACAAATAACATCCATCACTGCAGCGAAAAGTGGGGAAATATCTGATCTCTTCTTCCTCTGATGCACTCTTCCTCCCTCTCTCTCTCCCTCTATCTCACTTACCTTATCTCTCAATCTCCCCCTCCCCTTCTTTTTTTTTCCCTAATTCTCTCTCATTCTATGTCCTAATCTCCCACATTTTCTCTTTTCAGCTCTCTCTCTCTCTCTCTCTCTCTCTCTCTCTCTCTCCGCTCTCTTTGTGCCAACCCCTCCCCTCTCCCGGCCTAATTCGGACTCTTCTTCCCTGGTATTAGTACAGCTAGCTTACAGTCGCCTGGTACCAGGAAAAAGGGTAGAGGGGGAAAGAGAGAGAGAGAGAGAGAGAGAGAGAGAGAGAGAGAGAGAGAGAGAGAGAGAGAGAGAGAGAGAGAGCACACTGCCCAAGCAGCCAGTGCCACGCAGACGCAACATAACAATGCCAATTATTAGCATGGAACCGATCCCTCATATATATAAACCCCAACCCCCCCCCCCCCCCCCCCCCCCACCTCTGTCCATGCCTCTTCCCCCTGGACGCTGGACGGCTGGACGGGTAAAGGAGGGAGTGCGGCGCTCACGTGTGTCTAAAAAGCCGTACTCATCATCTCCTCTCCCTCATCCCCAGACCTGATTGCATGCCACTGCCTGGATTGATCCGCAGTAATCGCAGCCCTGACATATCGGGGTTGGCACCAGGGGAATGGCGAGCGGAAAGGCAGCAGAAAGACAATAAAGGAATGGTCAGAAACCAGAGAGAGAGGGAGGAAGGGAGGGAGAGAGAGAGAGATGGGGGGAAGGGGGGGGGAGGGAGAGAGGGGAAGGGAGGGAGACAGATCGAGAGAGAGAGAGAGAGGGGAAAGGAGAGAGACAGAGAGAGAGAGGGGAAGGGAGGGAGACAGAGAGAGGGGGGAGGGAGGGAGGGAGAGAGAGTGAGAGGGAGGGAGGGAGGGAGTGGAGGAAGCAGGGAGTGGGAGAAAAAGGGTGATGTCACCTCTCCCCATCAGCCAATCAGAGCGAGGGAGGGAGAGCGCAAGTAGGAGAGGGTGTGTTTTTGTATCACTGCAGCATCAGCGCTAGAGAGCGAGAGAGCACAATCACTCACACAGAGAGGAGGAGGGAGAAGACCCAGATTAGAGGGGAAAGCAAGACGCAGAGTTAGCCAAGGAGGGAGTGAAACCTGGGGCCATCTTTCTTTCTTAAACCTGTGGAGGTAAGCAAAGCTGGTGCTCACTAAATGCCATTGCAGACGTAATGTGCACGGACCTCAATCCCTCCAGAGAGAGGGTCATATGCATATCCTTGCTACCTGTACCTGACCATCACACCTTGTCCGGGTATATTATTTCTGTTGGGTTTGTTGTCAGTGTGGATCATTTTTCTGTCTGCGCTGTTGTCGGTGCTGTGATGTGGGCAGTGATAATAGTGGTGGCTGTTTGTTGTGACACCTCATCAACTGAATTTGGCTGGTTATCTGTGTGCACTGGTGCAAGAAAAAATAAGTATTCCAGATAACCTTTACCTTTTTAAAATGCTCATAACATTTGTATGTCTTACAAATGCCTTTTCTAAGCCATTTTTCAGTAAAGTGAAAAGTGTGTAAAGTGTAAAAATGTGGGCTTGATTGTATTTCATTTTAATATTTGTTTTTCGCTGAGGATTTTTGCTGAGTTCATATCTAAAGTGATGGATGCAACAGGGTCTCTTCATCTTCTTCTTCCTCCATGCAATGCACCGGTGCCTCCTAGAATATGAGAATGCCGATGGTAACGACATGCTGGCTCGTACGACACACACACACACATGGTTTATATCTGTGTGCCATCACTGTTGTCACAAGTGCAATGGGTGACATTTTGGTTGTGTAATCGGACATGATTCTTCTGGTAGTTATATCGCATAGCCCGTTTGTCTGCGAGCTGATTGAGCGTGTCTTTATTATGCCATCAAATGCTCTGAAGCATCCTCTGCCTTTTCGCTAAGCACCTCTTTACAGTTCTTTACAACAGTATTCACAGCCAGTGTTTGTAATGCCATCGCTAATGCTAATCCTTCTCATTTCTCATTTCTGCTACTCTTGCCATAGGGTTATAGCTATAGATGCTCTCATGTTTCCACCTTCCCTCACATTGGCCCTCACTTGTGTTTGAGGCAGAGGTGTAATGTTGGTCGCCACTCAGAAGGTGGTGTGTGTGGAGGCATGCAACAGAAGGCTAGCCAGAGGAGGATGTTTTTTTTTCTTCTTCTGGGGAGGCGGATGGCTTGTGTCCTGTTTCCTTGCCTGCCTGTCCCCTTGCTGTTTGCTCAAGACAAATGTTTGGGGTGGTGCATAGCCAACAGCTCGGAAACGAACTGCATTTAGATGGGGGGCAGAGAGGGAAAGAGGGGAAAGAGGGGGGGGGGCAGGATTAAGAGAGAGAATAAGAGAGAGAGAGAGAGAGAGAGAGAGAGAGAGAGAGAGAGAGAGAGAGAGAGAGAGGGAGAGCACGAGCACGAGCGCGAGACACCAAAACCTGGGTGGGGCATGTGTACATTTCCAGGGGCATCAGTAAGAGGAGGCACCCACCTGGCATGGTGCCATGGGCACTGAGGCAGGGCAGGGCAGGGCAGGTCTGATGTTCAGGCTGGTCTAGTTCTCCATTGGCATCAGCATACAGAGTGGTCTGCAGCACATGGTCCTTTAACATTCAGTAAATGTTCAAGTGCTTTCAGCGTCAAGATAAATGTTTTTTTTTTATCCTGCCTGCAGAAGTGGTACTCCAGCGCTTAGGTTTTTCGCATTTCTGGCAAGCCTACTTTTTGTCTCTCTCTCTCTCTCTCTCTCTCTCGCTCTCTCTCGCTCTCTCTCTCTCCTACCTCTTCTCCACTCTGTAGTAATGTAAAGTTGCCTGCTGGGACTGTGACCAGCCATACTGTAGGAGGAGAGGGAAAGAGGGCAGGATAATCCCCTCTAGTACAGATGAGAAGGACTGTCTTTTCTCCCTGCTTTTGTGTACTCCTATAAGCATAATCAATAGATTAAGGTAGGACTGAGCCTTGAGTGCGTACCGGCACTGGATCCCTGGGAGACTGCCGTGCAATGCATTACCGCGCTGTTTAATGCGAGCGCATGGCCTCGCCTACCCCATTATGCCAGCTGTCTGACAACCTGATGCAAAGCAACACTCTCCCTGTGCTGTTTTTCCATTTCAGATTTCCCCAGCTGCAAATTTCTCAGCATTGTTTCGTGGTTAAAAAAAATCTTTCCCTTCCTCAGTGAAATGCTATCTTACTGCAGCGCTGAGTTTAATTGAGCTGTTCTGTGGGAAGGATGAATGGGCCAAGAGATTTAGGAGGGATGAGAGAGAGAGAGAGAGAGAGAGAGGGAGGGAGGGAGGGAGGGAGGGAGGCAGAGGGATGGGGGGGTGGGGTCACGTTTGACAAGCAAAGCACCTCCACAGACTGCTAATATATGTGCCCTTAGATATACTGTCGGAGAGAAGAGGAGAGGAGAGGAGAGGAGAGAAGAGGAGAGGAGAGGAGAGAAGAGGAGAGGAGAGGAGAGGAGAGAAGAGGGGGATCAACGGGAGGGGCGGATGGGTGTGCTGCAAGGTCAGAGGGGGAAGGGGCTGTCAGAGGAATGGGGGGATGAGAGAGAGAGAGAGAGAGAGAGAGAAAGAGATAGAGAGAGAGAGTGGGAGTAGGGAGATGATAAACAGCTGGTAATTTGTTATGCAGCACCACAGGTTGTCTAGGCTGTTGTTGTGTTGACTTTTTCTATCTCTCTCTTTCCCTCTCTCTCCCTCTCTCTCTCCCTCTCTCTCTCTCCTTCTTCTGGCTCTAATATCAGAGCTCCAGAATGGGGTAATGATGGCAAAAAAATCTCACGGTGTGATAAAGGGCATCTGTTCCAAATCTGCCAGTTAAGAGGGAACTCAAGGGAGGAGCCATGTTGCAGGCAAGCCACAACAGCCACCTGTTATCGCCCGGAGGACCACAGAGACCCGCGGGAGAGGCTGCCGCCTCCCGGTAAACACAGCTAGAGAGACAGGAAGAGAGCTACAGAGAGCTAGAGTGTGTTTGCCCGTGTGTATGTGTTTGAGTGCTTGTGTGCTTCATATCAGATACAGCCTGCCTAAATTATCCATGCACACAGACGGGGAAAAACAGGCCGACTAGGCCTGAGTGGTGTTTCAGATCCTCAGTCGGAGCCGAGCGGAGTCTCCGGTGGTGGCGCGATGATGCGAGTGCATTAGCGACACTCGTTTGTGATGTCGTGTTCTGGCGGGACCCGGGTTTGAATTACACTCCGCAGATGGGACCAAAGTGACAAGCGTTGGGGGCAGATATGAAGATGTGGGGGTGGGGGGATGGCGGATGGCGGGTGGGGGGTGGCGGGTGGCGGGTGGAATACATTAAGACTGATTTAAAGAGCACAGTCAGACAGGGCGGGCAGGCGGGCGGCCAGGCCAGACACCAGTGAGGTAAATGACTATAAAGAGTGGAGAAATGGCGTCTCTGTCATTGTGTCATCTGCTTGCCACTGCACTGCTATTTATTCGACGAAATTAAAATAAAGGGACATGTGCAGAAAGACGGATGAAAAGAGAGCGGTGGAAAGAAGACAAGAAGAGAGGAATACAGAAGGATGGGGGGATGGGGGGGTAGAAGGCTGGAGAAATGGATAAGTGCTTAGACCTGTAAATGCAAGCCCACTCTACCAGCTAGTGAGACATGGCAATCATTCTAAGGTCTTGGTGAATGCTGACAACCTCACTAATCATGAGGCCTCCTCGGGCCCCCCCATGTTTCTTTTCAAGACCCATAAGTGCATTTTTTTCATGTCATGTCCATATTCATGCATTGTCTGACAGGGGGCCCCCAGCCTTGAACCATAATCAGGGTAATGGCATCCTCAGAATGATTTGGCGTTCACTGATGTCTCCATACCCCACACCACAGACAAAGCCCTATAACATTTTAGCCAATCATGCAATGGAAGCATAAATGGCGCCGGCTTCCAACTGTGGCCTCATATATGCGACAGAAGTTAATTAGATTGAAAACTGGAGCTCGAAATCTGACATTTGCTCCCCTGCCCCTGTAAACCTCGCAATGCTTACAATAAATCTTCCGCGGATTGAACTCCAAAAAAAAAAATTCAGCAAATATGCACTCTGAGACTTGTCACGATAAGAGACTCAGAAAGCGAACAGGCGGTAATGAGCAGGATAGGAGAATGCGAACAGAGACGGCAGATGAGAGACGCGTCAGAAAAAAAGATAAATGCAACAAATAGCGCGTCTGACCTTTTGGTCATCTGAAGACCACGACCCTCATTTCCTCTCCCACTGCCTTGTCGTCAGAATGAAGTCTTTGTCACAGATGCACAGCAGAGTTCCAGTCAGTCTTATCACTCTTTCGTTCAAAGGCGTTTTATTGACCAAATGAGTGGCTAAACTTAGTCTGAATTGCTTCTCTGTGTGGCAACTTTTGGCCATGAATTGCATGATACAGCCTACTGTGGCTTTGCGGTGGCAGCATTCCAGGCGTCTGAATAGTATAATTTGACACGCTATGCCAAATGTCATTTTTACAACAGGAAGAAATAATGAGTATTACCGTGTTTCCTGGTGCATTCATTATCACGGCTGTTACCAGGGAGACAAGCGAGTACGATTTGTGCTTAAATTGTAACGGACTCATCACAAGTTGAGCTGGCACATGTAATTAACACAAGCCTCCATTGCACTTCTATTAGATTCCATCATAATTTCCTCTCTTAATCAGTATATTAGAGAAATAATTATGTTTTCCGAAAACAATTATGCTACCTCATTTCACCCGTTTCGCTTCCAGTATGTAACTGTATGTACAATATTTAACTGCAAACACTGGGATGGGGCCTTACCCGTGTCACTGGCACAGTGAGTGCGTCTGTTTATGAAGCGACTGGGCTGAAGCGACGAGCGTTCTGAACGGCACGTCAACCATGATATATTCATTATGCCTGGATTACAGAGTGTGGGAGGGGATCACTACTGTAGTGAGTGTAATCCCCATACACCCAGCTAATTTAATCTCACCTACTGTGCCATCCCATTATACATCCACCACCCAGAGGTGCTGTGGGAAGAAAGAGGAGGGGAAGGAGGGCGAATTAGGTAATTTAAACTTTAACGACTGAACTAGGCTTTAATAGACCGGGCCGCTTTGGAAAAAACACACAGCGCAGTTCTGTATGTGGGGCCTGTGAGTGCTGTGTTTGCAGACGTCTTCCAGAGAGGCAGAGATATGCAAAAACAGAGATATGGAGAGAGGGTAGATAGCTGATGAGTCAGTCAAACCTCTTCAACTGTCATTCCTGAAGACATTTGAATACATTTACATGAATTATGCATTGATTATGGCCATGGTTGAGCACAGCCAGTGCAAGCAAGTCAGAAACACAGATTTTTATCTATCTTCACCTCATTTTCTGTGCAGCCGTTGACTAATATAACTAAAGAGCATTGACTTCAGACCAGCATCAAAAGTATACATATCCACTGCAGGGAGACTTGTGCAATAGAGACGCTGTAGATCTCCTAAATATAATTCTTCGCACACACAGCATATTCCGCCTCTGCTTTGACACAAAAAACAATATCACAAGTTTTGCTTACTCACTGTTTCTTGGCGGAATGATTAAATGACTGTGCGTGTGTGTGTGTGTGTGTGTGTGTGTGTGTGTATGTCTGTGTGTGTGTGTATGTCTGTGTGTGTGTGTGTGTGTGTGTGTGTGTGTGTGTGTGTGTGTGTGTGTGTGTGTGTGTGTGTGCTTGTAAGTGAGTGTGAGACAATCTCCCTGTGCCTCAGTAACTACTGCGTTCCCAGTCACTTTTATGCCAACGTATTCTATCTAAAAGGGTGCAATTGTGCATGCACAGACAGTGGGTCTGCAAAATGATCAGAGCTGCACACAACGACAGCCTGAATTCAGAAGCCCCCACCCATTACACACACACACACACACACACACACACACACACACACACACACACACACAAATAAATCAGGCTTTAACCAGCCACTGTGGAGACTCCATTTCCACAACACAAAACAAACAGAAAGATGGTATTGATTAAACAGCCATGTCAGACATGCAGCACTAGCACGTATGCACAGAGGCTGTACAGAGAACAGCAAACAGCTGAGAGGGAGAGAGGGAGAGAGAGAGAGGGAGAGAGAGAGAGAGAGAGAGAGAGAGAGAGCGATACAAGGGATGTGGAGGAGAGAGGGATAGCCAACGGAGAAACACAGAAGAAAGAGATGGAGTCGCTGAAAAATGGGAAAGCATTAAGGACATATGGAGGGGGGGGAGAGAGAGAGAAAATGTGCTAATGAAGAGAAGAGTAGAGCATTGTCCATACAGACATACTGATGAGGTAATTATGCAGTTAAGTGATTGGATGACCTAAGGTAAAAGGGGGTGGGGCCCACTCTGGGCTGGGATTGGGGACGGTTGCAGCAGGGGGTGCGTTTAACGAAGAACTAAGGAGCCGGGCGAGGAAATGGAGAATGATGTTCTTAAAAGAGGAACGCGGGATGAAAGGACTGCGGCTGAGCCGAGGATGATATGCAGGAGCAGAGCGGGGTGGAGGGGGGGAAGTATACACAGGAAGAGGAGAAGAGAAGAGAAAAAGAAGGGGAGAGGGAGCGAGGGAGGGAGGGAGGGAGGGAGGGTTGATGGTGCCTGCCGCTTTGAAAGCACCATGTCTGACACTGACTAACAGTGACAAACTGTGTGCAAAGTAGGCACCCAAACAAGCTCTCCTGACAAACTGTGTGCAGAGAACACACAGGCAAACACACCTGTCGACAATAGCATGATGAAACGCACAAAGACACTCACACACCCCCGCACACACACACACACACACACACACACACACACACACACACACACACACACACGCAGACAGATAGTAGTAGATGTCTGGGGTACCTCCTGCTCTCTGCTTCAGATGAAAAAGGCTGATCTCCTTGATTAAACTCTGACACTAATTACAGAAAACATCATTCAACAAAAGACGCATCGCAGGCAGCGCACATCTTTTCAGAACACCAGACACGGGTCCTCCTCCTCAGGGACCATCAAGGAACAGACGCCCTGATTAGCTCTCTGTCATTCAATCCCCACTCCGTCCTCCTATTCCCTCTTGCTCTCCTCGGCATTCTTTGTTTTCTCTCTTTCTCTCGCTGTGTCCCAGTTGGCATACCTCTCTCTCTCTCTCCCTGTGGGTTAGTGGCTGGGTCTGACCACCCGTCGGCTCCATTTATGAGGCCTTTTCTGAGTGAGAGTTTGGCCAGGGCTGCCGTTGGCACTGCAACAAGCAACAACAAACAAGCTGTGAAGTCTTATGACAAAAGGATCCTGACTGACGTCTCTGATGCGTGCTGTCATCGGTTTCTCAAATCAGCATCACGCTCACGCCCCTGTGGCTGTGTTTCCTTTTTTTAAAGTGAGATGTGTGTGTCAACAGAATTTTTATAAAAGTGGCAAACAGTATTCAACACATTCTGCCCTCTCCCTAAATGTAGTCGAACAGGAGTCTTTGAAAGAGGGAGGGTCGCTGGTGTGTACCAGTGATATGTCTGTGGTGTAATTAGTTCAAAACCTTATTTCGTGGGCTGTTTGTCATGGAAGTCGAGCGGGGGGTCAGGTTAATGTCTTTTGGGACATGTTGACCGGGTCTGGACTCACTCTGCTGTCCCATGCTCTTTGCTCCAGAATGATTAGCAGAGACCATCTTCTCATCATAATTGAGTTTGAGGCTGATTTAATGTGGGTGTGGACTTACTGTCCCATCTGCGCTTTTACCTCTGCATGTGTGTGTGTGTGTGTGTGTGTGTGTGTGTGTGTGTGTGTGTGTGTGTGTGTGTGTGTGTGTGTGTGTGTGTGTGTGTGTGTGTGTGTGTGTGTGGGGGGGGGGTGCTCACGCGCGTGTGTGTGTGTGTGCATGTACGTGTGTGTGTGTGTGTGTGTGCGTATGTGTGTGTGTGTGTGTGTGTGTGTGTGTGTGTGTGTGTGTGTGTGTGTGTGTGCGTATGTGTGTGTGTGTGCGTGTGTGTATGTGTGTATATGTGTGTGTGTGTGTGTGTGTGTGTGTGTGTGTGTGTGTGTGTGCGTATGTGTGTGTGTGTGCGTGTGTGTGTGTGTGTATGTGTGTGTGGGAGCGCTTTTCTCTGAGGATTGTCCATGAGCAGCCCTTGTGTGTACATAGCGTGTCTGAAAAGCGTCACCCAGAGTCATCCAAAGCCTTCGTCTGTGTCTCATCAGCTGGTACAGTCGCTGCAGGGAAAAGGTCAGTGAAGATTCTTTCTCTCTATCCCTCTCTCTTTCTCTCACTCTTCCTCTCTACATCTCTAGTTTTTCCCCCGCTCCCTCCCTCCGCCCCTTGCTCCTCATCCCTGTGTGTGCTCTGAGAAGAATCAGGCAGGAATCAGGGCCAACTACCCCCTGTCATCTCGCATAAGCACACAGAGGAGGAGAGAAAGGGAGAAGTGAGATGGGCGACCGCTGGACACAGCTGTGCTGCCTTCAGGAGGTCAGACCCGGAAAGAGCAGAGCACGGAGATGAGGACAAGGAGGGAAAGAGAGAGAGAGAGAGAGAGAGAGAGAGAGAGAGAGAGGGAGAGAGAGAGAGAGAAAGAATAGGAGGAAAACAGAAAAAAAAGACTCAGAAAGAGAGAGATATGGTAGATTAGCCTGGAGAATAAAGAAATGATCACAGATAATGCTAAAGGAGGGTGCTTGAAATACCCCCGCCTGTACACTTGCAGCAGGGCCGGGGCTGAATGTAGGACAAGGGCAAACGGATTGAATTGTTGTCTGTCACAGTGGCTCAGACCTGCCCATTGGACTTGCTCTCATGCTGGGAAATATTCACTTTAGCAAGACGTGACTGCATTTCAACCTCTCTCCCTCTCCCTCTCCCTCTCCCTGCCCCCCCCCTCCCACCTCCCCTCCATCTGATTCTGCTGTCCTTGATCTTCACAACAGTGATGCCTAGAGTCGTGGACAGGGATTTGAAAGAGTCTTAGCGTTACTGCGCATCGCAGATAACGCCCCGCCTTTGATGGGTCAGAGACGCTGTCTGCTCAAAGGCCGACCCACGGGGATTCAAACGGAATTCCTCTGTGTTGTCTGTTTGTAACGATTGGATTTGGCCACAGACTCCAATGAAAAATTCCTCTGCGTTGCGTTGTCTGTTTGTACCGATTGTTTTTTTTTGTTTGTTTTTTTTTGCAACAGAAATATAAACCAAATATTTATGGGGCAAAAGCAGAGACAGCCGAAAGCAGACATAACAGACTGTTGCAACACACCGACAACTTTCACTCCCAGAGGCTACGGGCTCTCAGTTTGGATTTACTGACTGACTGACTGACTGGCTGAATGTGTTTTATGTGGGGAAAGACAGATTGAGCTGCATTAAGTTAATTGCATGAGAGGTGGGAGAGTGCGAGATGTTATGTTTCAAATTCACACTCACCGAAATAAATCTGTGGATGTGATGAGAGCAAGCCAATTGAACATTTCCTAATGAGAATGTGTGGCTGGCAGGGTGGTGGAGTGTTCTATCATTTATTTCTCTCCACAGGTAGAAATGGTAATCAGGGGGGAGACTGATGTGAACAGCATGAAACCTTGATGCCACGAGAGAGAAAGAGAGAGAGGGAGAGAGAGAGGGAGAGAGAGAGAGAGAGAGAGAAGAAAGACCTGGCTGTGGAGGTTGAGAACAGAGCATTGAGGCATACAGCCAAAGGCATTTTAAGAAGATGGAGTCCTTCAGGTGGTTGTTGGGGGTACATAGGGATTTGATGGTTGATGGTTGATGGTTGATTGTGATTTTCGGGATTGAAATAATAGACAGTTGAAGAGATGTGAGAGATAAAGGATATTGGAGAGGATAGGCCAGCAACAGGTTACCCAACTGAGTGAGTCAATGAGTGAGTGAGTGAGTGAGTGAGTGAGTGAGCGAGCGATTCCCAAGTGGGGGATGGGGGAAGGGAGAAATGTATAGCTGTGTGAGGCTTGACTCAAGGGGTTGTCATGGTGACTGGGGTGGAGGAGAGAGAGAGAGAGGCAGGCTAGCTTTGACACCTTCACAAACACTATTGTGCAAAAAGTGTGATGCACTTTGGCGTTTACACACTCATACACACTCATACACACACACAACACAACACAACACAACACAAGATAGGACCACTGACTGAACACAAGATGACTCACACAAGGCCAACACAAATGAGTCAAGTACATCCTTCCAAGCAGCTTAATGAACCCCGTGACTCTCTCTCTCCATCCCGCTGCTTAGGCTCTCTGTGTGGGTTCCACTGTACCTTTGGACACAAGACCGCCGCGGTACATATGACTCGGCCCACTCTTTGTCCACTTTAAGTCCATTTGAATGGCAGGCAAATCTCCTCAAACGATTTCACTTGTCACTCTGTCGCTCATGCTCATATGATCCACTCACATGGATGACTGGAGTGATTGTGGGTCTCCCGTCAATATGTGAGTGTGTATTTGTGTGTGTGTGTATGCCTAGCTTGGATGACTTTGTATGTGTGTGTGTGTGTGTGTGTGTGTGTGTGTGTGTGTGTGCGTGCCTAGCTTGTGTGTGTGTATTTGTGTGTGAGTGGCTATCTTGGATGACTGTGTGTGTGTGTGTGTGTGTGTTTGTGTGTGTGTGTGTGTGTGCCTAGCTTGTGTATGTGTGTGTGTGTGCCTAGCTTGTGTGTGTGAGTTATGGTAAAGGCTGAGCTTGCTGAGCTGTTGGCCTCGCCCCCTTACATAAAGCCTCAGAGCTCCGGCTCAATAAAGGCTCCTGCCTCCTCCTCCAGACCTGCCCTCGTGAAGATGGCCGCCTCCGCTGCCTCTCCACTCGTCCGTCCTCTTCTCCGTTCATTTTTATAGTTTTTTTTCTTCCTCCACTTGTTCTTCTCCCTCACCGTTCCCACGAGGTGCTCCATTCGATTACATCAGGAGCACTCAGGAAATAAGTGCTGCTCGTGCAACTTTTAACAAAGCTAATGGGGCCGGGGGAGAAGTAGTTCTCCTGACCTGGTTGATGAAGATCTGACGATAGGAAGCGTGCAGGAAATTAGCAGCTATTAAAGTAAACCTGCCTATTTCCTGTATTTTGGGGAAGATTTCAGTGCTCAGTGATATATTATCTCTCTCCGTTTATCTTTTTTTTACCCTCTCTCTCTCTCTCTCTCTCTCTCTCTCTCTTTCTCTCTCTTCCTGTCTCTGCCACACCCCCCCCCCCCCGCCTCTTAGATTGAGATTCTTTTTCATAGACTCTCTGTTATTCCTCTGAAGATATATATATATATATAATATATATATATATATATGTTTTCCATCAGTGACACTGAATGCCTTGATGTTTTTCCAGCATACACCACTGCAGTCTCTCCTTCTTCCTCCTCTCATGTGTGTGACTGTGAACGCATGCAGATATTGGGGATAATGATGACTGAGGTGGCCTTTGTTGGGGGGGCATAGCCCACGATATGCTAATAGCAGCGCTTAAGCCCATGCGGACATGATGTTTCCCCACAGCTAGAGCAGGTCCCTGTGGGCCCCTCCATGCTAAACCAGGGCTGACCTTGTCCTGTCGATGCGTCTCCTTTTCCATGTGGGGGGAGAGAATTGGCAGGGATGAGGTGCAACCTGGGAAGTGCTTGTAAATATTTTCGTTCCACGTTGGCGGGTGGCATTGGGACCGAGGCCAACGACGAGACAATGGGTCTTTTTCAGAAGTGAATCGCAAACAAACAGTGAAGCCTCGTAGGTAATCAAACCTTGAATGTTTGTGTAACGTGGTGAGAGAGCGAGCTTGTGAATTGGATGATGTCCCTGTGCTAGGGGGTTGGGTGGGGCGTGGTGGTGGTGTGTGTGTGTGTGTGTGTGTGTGTGTGTGGGGGGGGGGGGGGCCTGCATGCATTTGCACAGGTTCTTTTAGGATGAGCTCAGCCAGGCGTGGAGGACCTGTTAGATGGAGCAGGCAGGGCAGGTCTTTTGGGTGACATCCGTCAATGAGGCCGTGGCCCCTGGAGGCCGTGGTCTCAGTCAGCCGCTCCCCAAGGGGCCACTGACCTGCCCCTACGTGTCACACGACACCGTAGCAGCTGTGACAGTGACTGTGTGTGTGTGTGTGTGTGTGTATGCATATCTGAGAGTGATTGTAAGTGTGTGTGTGTGTATGTGTGTATGCATGTGTGGAAATAATTGTGTGTATGAGT
>NC_045155.1:2002501-2007501 GCF_900700415.2 Clupea harengus | reverse complement strand
GCCTGGCTGTCTGTATGCAACCCCCATTTGGTAGACGCTATCTCTCCTTCTGCCAGTGTTACCATGTAATTCAATTTGAACATTATTATTACACCCAATCCCCTTTGATCTCCCTTCGACTATGTCCTTCCCTCCTTCTCCTCCTCCTCCTCACCCTTCTTCTTCTCTCCTCTGCTCTCCTTCCTTCCCCCTTTCATTCCATCTTTCTGTGTCTCTGTGCACCTCTCCATCTCTCCCCCCCATCTCTCTCTTTTTTCCTTCTCCTCTCCTAATGAGTCCACTCCCTCGCTTGAATTATTCACCACGTCTTTTATTCCTCCATCTTTATTGTGTCTTCAGGGGAAAACATCAATAAATAAATAAATAAGGCTCACTGTTGCTTCCTCTGCATCGCACAACTCTCAGCTTGAGTGAAGGGAAGAGGACAGGGAGACGGAGTGGCAGAGGGAGGGAGAGAGGGCGCCAGGGAGAGAGAGAGATGCTGAGAGAGAGAGAGAAGAGAGAGAGAGAGAGAGAGAGAGAGAGAGAGAGCGCCAAGAAGAGGTAGAAGGAGAGCATGATAAAGAAAGAGAGGGAATAGAGGAGAGAGAGATGCTGAGAAAAAGAGAGAGAGAGAGAGAGAGAGAGACAAGAAGAGAAGGAGAGCATGGTAAAGAAAGAGAGGGAATAGAGGAGAGAGAGAGATGCTGAGAAAGAGAGAGAGAGAGAGAGAGAGAGAGAGAGAGAGAGAGACAAGAAGAGAAGGAGAGCATGGTAAAGAAAGAGAGGGAATAGAGGAGAGAGAGAAAGTGACAGCAAGAGAGCAATATATATAGCGCGGAAGCAATATTCTTGTCCTCCTCTTGACTTTGAAAGGAGGTAATAGATAATCGTGTACTGCAAATGGAAAGAACATAAAATACAATTTTATCTGTGTGTGGTGTGTGTGTGTGTGTGTCTCTGTGTGTGTGTGTCGTGTGTGTTGTGTGTGTGTCTCTGTGTGTGTGTGTCGTGTGTGTTGTGTGTGTGTGTGTCTCTGTGTGTGTGTATGTGTGTGTTGTGTGTGTTGTGCGTGGTGTGTGTGTGTGTGTGTATGTGTGTGTTGTGTGTGTGTGTGTGTGTGTGTGTGTGTGTGTATACATGTGTCCCTGGCAGCAAGCATGACTGTGTATGTGTGTGTATTTGATAACGGGCTGCATGTCAGTGTCCGTGTGTATGAATAACTGAATTTGTATGTGTGGGGGTTGGGGGGGATGCTGTGGAGACCCTGTTGTCATGGCAACGTGGATGGAGAGAGTAGGCGGTAGCCCCCACTGACAACCTTTATTTTCTACAGTTTTTTGTCACTCAGATATATTAACCCTTAACCCTGGACGAGAGCGAGGCTTTGGGCAAGCTTTCAGAAAATGAAGATGGGGGGGGGGGGGGGGGGGGGGGGGGCGAAAGAAAGAATGAAACCTGTGCACACATCCGTGTGGCCTGACAAATATTGCAACAAGCATTTGTTGATCTTCAAACCCCCAGCCCCCGATGGAAAATCCTTCCCACCCATCCTGAATTGAATGTTTAAACGCCAGAAAGAATAGCTCTTTATGACCAAGAGCTGATCAGTACAAAAGACAGCACATAATCAAACAAAAGAATGGTTCACCTCTACTGTCTCCTCTTTCACCTCGTCCTGCTCCGTGTTCAGCTGTCACAGCAGCAATCCTCAGGTGGCCGAGCGGAGCGCGCGCACACACACACACACACACACACACACACACACACACACACACACACACACACACAGCCCCACTTTATTCCCCTCACAGGAGTGACGGCGCGGCGGCGGCGGCGTTCGCCACACATCAGTGAGCACGCCGGGAGGAAGGCAGAAGGCAGACGAGCGGAGCCCTGGGATGCATCCTGCCGAATGTCAGGCCGATAATGTCAGGCCGATAACGGGCGGAAATATTTTGCCGTTTGGCAGCAACATGCGGCGTAGCCATCAGCGTGTATTTTATGACGTGGGACGGGCCAGATAGAGAGACAATGCAGAGGTATGAGAGATGAGGGAGAGAGGAAGAGGAAGAGGTATGAGAGATGAAGGAGAGAGGAAGAGGTATGAGAGATGAACGAGAGAGGTAGAGGAAAAGGTATGAGAGATGAACGAGTGAGGTAGAGGAAGAGATGTGAGAGATGAACGAGTGAGGAAGAGGTATGGGAGATGAACGAGAGAGGAAGAGGAAGAGGTATGAGAGATGATGAGAGAGAGGAAGAGGAAGAGGTGTGAGAGATGATGAGAGAGGAAGAGGAAGAGGTATGAGAGATGAACGCGAGAGGAAGAGGTATGAGAGATGAACGAGAGAGGAAGAGGAAGAGGTATGAGAGATAATGAGAGAGGAAGAGGTATGAGAGATGATGAGAGAGGAAGAGGAAGAGATGTGAGAGATGATGAGAGAGGAAGAGGAAGAGGTATGAGAGATGAACGAGAGAGGAAGAGAAAATCCTCTAAGAGAAGTGTGAGGTACTGGAGGGGGATAGGGAGTCAAAAGAGAACAAAACGAATTATTGATTATAAAGAGGGTTGGGAGGATTTGCTTCTAGTCCCGGCTGAGTTTGGAGTCTCGCTTTTAACTTCAAGATAGATGCTGTTGCTGTGGTCTCGCTTTTACTTGAGCATGAAAACATTAACACACACACACACACACACACACACACGCACACACACACACACACACACACACACACACACACACACACACACACACACTCAAAAACACATGCAAGCATGCACGAATCCACAACAACAACCATGCATAATCTGCTTTCAACTGAATATCGACTCCTCAGACCCTGTAATTGGTACCATGTCTTCTAAACAACACAACGTAATGGGATTAGTTAAACGCTTATGGAGCTCACGTTGTGCCAGTGGTCGGTGAATCTCCAAACGCAGTAAGTGTGTCGTTTTACAGGATCTCTCTCTCTCTCTCTCTCTCTCTCTCTCTCTCTCTCTCTTTCTCTCTCGGTACCCATAACAAACTTAACTCTGGAGTTATCTCACGGCAACAGGCTCTTGCATCAGAGATGAGCTCAGACAGGAAGGAAGACAGACAGACAGATAGGCAGATAGGCAGTTCGAAAGATTGACTTGACATACAGGCAGCACAGGTACAGCATGCAATAACAATAACCAGGGCCTGGCATCAAACCAAATCTATGGGTGAGCGTCGGAATATGAATTATGAATTTGGGTGAATTCAGGGCAAATTGAACTGACAGGGGTGGGGGGGAAGGCTATAAATAATTCACCTAGTAGGGGGTCGGTGAATTACAAGCCCCCCCACCGACACCCCTCCCACATCTTCTCCCCTGGTCCCCTCCCTCCCTCTCTGCACCCCTCTTTTCTCCATTACCCCTACAGCCATCCTCCCTTTCTCCTCCCTTGCCCTCCACAAATGAGGGTTGCACCTCGACATCCATGTTCTCTCTCTCTCTCTCTCTCTCTCTTTCTCATAATCCTCCTCTTGACTCTCAATCCCGCTCTATTTCTCTCGGTCCCCCTCTCTTTCTCTCTCTCTCATGCTGTCTGTCTGTCTGTCTGTCTGTCTCTCTCGCTCCTATGATTTTCCAGACAGACTGACCCTCAGGGGGGCGGGGGGGGTCTTGAGGGCTGAGAGGGGGTGTGTATTCATTTACCCCCCCCCCCCCCACCCCCCTTTTCTTGCGACCCATCCCCTCCAGCACTCTTCCACACAGTCGGGGGGCGGTAAATATTTAAAAGGGTGGCAAGACAGGTCACCGGACTACATACGTACGCACTGTACTAAACACACACACACACCCACACACACACAAACGCACACACTTACACAAACAAACACACACACACACACACCCCTCACTTATTAAAGATCATTCTCTACCTCAGTTTTTCTTGTTTTATCATCAAGGGACCAGATATACAGACAGACAGGGAGCAGCAGGGAGAGCCACCGTAACATCATTTCACCACCACAGCCACCGTCAGCATCTGTCCCATCAAGGCAAAAACATTCACATTGATGCAAACCACACACACACATTCCAGGGCGCTTGATGTCATTATGAAAGTCGTTACTGAAGATCTGCAGGCAGAATTAGCCCAGCCCAGCCCCCCTCTCCTGTCGACTCGCCCCCCCCCCTCCCCCCCCTCTCCTGTCGACTCGCCCCTCCCCCCCCCCTCCCTCTCTTGACTTTCATGAGGGGCTGTTCAAACGCATCTCCGATACGCTGGCAAATCCCATGGAGGCATCGGGAGTGCTACAATTTGCTCCCACTGAGTGGACCTAAATGCTAATTTAGCATTCTCTTCCAAGGGGGGGGGGGTTTCCCACTCGCCAGCCTGTAGGATGAGACCCTTGAAGTATTTTAGCGACATGCTCTGAATTTTAAACACAATTTTTTTTTTGTTTTGTTTGTTTTCCACTTCATTTAACCCCCAGGGCTCTTGACTATAAATATTTTGTCTGTTGATATCGATAGTGTTTTTTATCCTTAATTGTGTTTCTTTAATGGTGATCACGCAGTGCAGTTGCACAAACCATACCAGATTATAATGATGACACTGCAAAGAGGAAAAAAAAGCAGACAGTGGTCTCTTGCGCCGCTGTTTTTTTTCTCTCTCTTTTTGCCAGCAGTGTCTTTTTTTTAGTCTGTTTGGTTTGGCTGGAGCTGTTTGTTTGTCCATACTGTCTGTTTGTGGCCTTAGTGTTTGTGGCCTTAGCGCTAGCAGATGTGGCCCTGGGGCAGCGGGGGCCTGTGAGTGTGAGGGCCACAGTGAGGAGCCCAGCGGGGCCTCACAGCTGCCACCACCACCACTACCACCGCCGATGTTTGGCCTCTGGCCTTGGAGGAAATGAGGCAGGTAACAGGCTTTAGATGCTATCAGCCAGCAGCTGCATGGCGGCGAGTTGTCAGCCTCAGTCCCGGTCATTGTGTCAACCCCCCCCCCCCCACACACACACACGCTCACACACTCCAGTGATAATAGACAG
>NC_045155.1:1990001-1995001 GCF_900700415.2 Clupea harengus | reverse complement strand
ATCATTTCCTGGCATGTGTGTGTTTTATGCACAGTGATATGAGCCGTTGTTTATTGGCTGGGTGAGGGAATGAAATGGGGTCTCCAGAAGCTGTTCCAGAAGGTTCCGCCACCTCTCCTCCTCCCATTCTCATCTGCTTCCTCGCTCCCATATGTCTGTCCTCTCCTCCGTCAGGGAAACCACTCTCCTGTAACATCTCTCCGGGCTCGCACGTCATGTCCTCCGTAATCAGAATACATCGTTTCCCCATTCTCACCTCCTTGCTCTCCATTTCCGCCCCTCCACTGGGGAGTTTGGTAATGACATAGAGGCCATCTTGGCTCTTGGAGGGTGTCTGTTGGAATTAATTTCCATCCCCCCCAACCATTTGTGACTCGGGGAGGGCAACTGGGCCAGTGTGGAGCCTTAGGCATGAGTCACATGTATCAGTGGAGGAAAGCTGAAGTGTTTGTGGTGCACTCTCTCTTTTCTCTCTCTTTTTCTCTCTCTCTCTCTCTCTTTCCCTCTCACTCTTTCCCTCTCTCCTCCAGAGCTGGGCCTGCATCACTGCTCAGGGTAATTCATCTTGCCCTCTCGCTCAGCAGTAAACAGAGCGTTTCTTCACAGGGCAGCCATCTTAGCTATCATCTGGGTGTGGGGAGACTTGAAGAGGCAATGAAAACTCTATCGGTCCTCATGGTATCCTGTTAGGGGCACACACTGGACTGAGTTTCACCCCCCCCTGTGTGTGTGTGTTTTACGCCCTGTGTGTGTGTGTGTGTGTGTGTGTTTCACCTGCAGTTAAGAAGCCGCCAGAGATCACTGCCCAGCCAGAGTCGATCACTGCCTCCTCTGACATCACACTCACCTGCGAGGCTTCTGGGAATCCCGAGCCCACGTAAGGCTCCTGCCGTTGCTCCGCTCCCTGCACCCTAATTGGGCCCGAGACACGCTCCGAGACACGCTCCGAGACACGCTCCGAGACACGCTCCGAGTCACGCTCCGAGCGCGCCGCCCCGCTCTGTTTGCACTGTCCTGATAAGCCGCTCGCGAGCGGCAGCCATTTAAGCTAATTACCCACAAAAAAAACCGCCATCATTTACACAGACCCACATCTCACGCCGTGTTGATCAGTAATGCGGTCGCGTAATTAGCCTTACATGAGAAATGAACTGTCTCTTTGTCTTTTTCTGTTTTGTCTTTGTCCTCTTTTTTTTTTTAACCCTGTCTTGTTTTTTTCCGCTCCAGTTTTCGATGGGAGAAAGACGGCAGTGAATTCGATCTCTCCAGTGATCCTGACCTCAAGGTGACGCCCGGTACCGGCAACATTCCAGGTCACCGCAGAAGACCAGCCCATCAGCCTGTACAGTGGCAACTACACGTGTTTCGCTTCTAACGAGCTTGGCACCGCCGTCTCGAATGAGGTCCAGATCACTACAGAGAGTGAGTGAACCGTGTCCACAGTCCTCTTGGCACTGATTGTTCGGCTGCTTGTCTCAACAACTCAGACAGCTCTGAGTACTCCATGCTGTTCAGTGGCGTAGTCGGATCACCACTGAGTCTGTCAAGTGTGAGCAGAAAATCATTGTAGGGTTTCACAAGATCTGGTGGAGATACGGTGTTTCTCTCTCTATTCTCTCTCTCTCTCTCTCTCTCTATTCTCTCTCTCTCTCTCTCACTCTCTCTCTCAGGATTATTTGCAAGTCTTTCATCGGAATGATTTAAAAAAAAAAATAGATAATTATACATTATAATTATACATAAAGTGTGTCAAGTACAATATTGTGTTACATATTGTAAACATTTCATCATGTGCAAGATGAAAGGTTGCATTGCTCAAAAATCATACTTATTATTAAGTCCTGTTAGTTAATAATTATAAAAAATAATAAAAGCGAAAGCAACAATGACCAGTGATACAGCAAGAGTTCAGAGCATTGAGAATGCTGTAGAGAAATTAACAATGTTGTTAAGGCTGGTGTAGAAGAATGCAATGAATTGCGTTTATTCATTTCCAATCATAATTCAGTTCCTTTCGCGCACCAAGCAATGTAATAATGATTTTTTTTACGATGAAGAAGATACTGGCTACTTTACGAGGCGGTAACTGCACAGTGTGTGGTGTCATGGCCATGGCCTCAATACAATTGAGTGCTTGTTTTATTTCCCATTCAGCTGCCAAACATGACTTTATAATAGAGGGGGAATGCTTTCGCTGACAAAACACATCAGATATATATTTTCAATGTTGTTCATGGAAGTCAAACATCTGGCTGCTCAGAAAACAATTATGAGAGACATCTATCTACCTAGATCTTCCATGCTCCATACGACCTCTCCTGGTTTCCCTGACAACGGTTACCGCAGAAACTGGGTTGATGTCACGCTAGCATTTTTCCAAGAGGACAACAGGAACTCCTGTGGGATAAGCGCTCCGAGGGGAGGGAGCTCAGAACGTACTGAACGGCAGCAGGCTGGCAACCGCTAACCGCATGTGCACAGCGCCACGCGGCATGTGGAAAACAGCATGCACAGACTGTGCCTCTGAATCACTCATTAAGCCACATCTGAGGGGCTCTCTGCTGTTTTCAGCAATGACACATTAGTATTATAGACATAAAATCATAGACGTTTATCAGTGTTATTGTTTTAGCCCTCTATCTATCTTTCTCTTCTCTTCTCTTCTCTTTTCATCTTTTCTTTTCTCTTCTCCTCCTTTTGCTGACTAGTGCAGCCATACCGATACTTCAGGTCAACGAAGGTGTAGCCCTTAGGAGAGTCTTTCACAGGTCCAGGACTCATTTGTTTGCACAGAGTGGAGCCTGTTTTGCACATCTAGCGCTGGACGACACAACTCCTTTACCTCATGCTGCTCTGGCTCTCGGGGGGAATCCCTGCCACCATCTTGAAGGGCATTCTGATTTGAAAAGACAGACCCCCCCCCCCCCCCCCCCCCCCCGCAGCTCTCACACTGACCTCAGCACTCATCACTTTAGACTTCAGTGCGCCCCCCAACCCCAACCCCAACCCCACCCAACATGCATTTCTGCAAGCCAGAGAACACACATGAAGATGCTTGTGTACTATATACATATAAACATTTAAGAGACAGGAGGATGTCAGAAAAACAAAGAGAATTCAAATGGATGCTCAGGATAATATTGTTCCTGGTTCACCTAAAGTGCAACCAATGTTTATTAATCAAACATTATTAGGACATTAAGACAGTATAAACATTGTTCCCTATCAGCAGCCTTGAATAAATGTTGAGGTTTGTGACCACCTAACATAGCGAAGGCATCTGGTCAATCACAGACCATACATGCTAGAGCACCTGACCTTACATCATACATAGGCGACAGTGGTACAGGAGGTAAAGAAGTCGTTTAGTAAGCAGAAGGTTGCTAGTTCGATTCCCTGTCGAAGTGTCCTTGAGCAAGGCACTGAACCCCTAATTGCTCCTGATGTGCAGTGTGCCATCAGTGTAAAATGTGTATACATTGTAAGTCGCTTTGGATAAAAGCGTCTGCTAAATGACTAAATGTAAATGTAAATGTACATCCGCAATACTGCGTTAGCTGAGAAGCTCTGCTGCTCCTTCGCACTCCTGTGGGGGATATGGGGATAGCAAGACAGCCGGCGATGAGAGCTTTGCCTTCTGTAACATGACAAGGTCTTGGAACCACCTGGAGAGCGGCTGACTCCAGAACAGTTTCTCGCCATTATCTGCCATGAGTCTGCTAGATCACAAGACCACCACCACCACCACCGGATGTGCCTGAGACTCATCTGCACATGGGCACATGAGGTGGTGGTATGAGCCCTTTGCTCTGCCAACACGTGCAGTGCAGGCCTGCTGGACCAGATGGTGTGCCTGGGCGAGCTCTCGACTGGTGGAAGTATGCTAATACTTCTAACACGGGCGACAGTGGTACAGGAGGTAGAGCAGTCGTTTAGTTATCAGAAGGTTGCTAGTTCGATTCCCTGTCGAAGCGTCCTTGAGCAAGACACTGAACCCCTAATTGCTCCTGATGTGCAGTGTGCCATCAGTGTAAATGTGAAATGTGTATACATTGCAAGTCGCACATATGTAAGTCGCTTTGGATAAAAGCGTCTGCTAAATGACTAAATGTAAATGTAAATGTAAATACCTTCAACCATTCTCTGTCTCAGTTGTATCTACACAAGAGAGGGGCCAGAGCTATTGCAGCTATGCTACATTGCACTGTTGATCTGTTATCGGTATGACTGACTGTCACTTTGTCAGTATTTGTGTCTCTTATCTCTTATCTGTTTTTTTTTACCCTCTCTTTTGGGAAAATAGCCATTTTGATTATGTTGACAAGAACAACAACTGACCCCAAAAATGTCAATTAAAATCTCTATCTCTCTCACTCTTTTTTGTTGTTGTAATATTTTTTTGTTCTCAGATCCTCCCACCCTGCAGAAAGAGAAGAAAGTCCAGTTCAAAGTGGAGGAGGGAGAGAGTGTGGTCCTGCGCTGCAACCCTCCAGCCAGCATCATCCCTCCACACATCCACTGGATGGACGACAGTGAGTGCGCAGCCCCCCCCCCCCCGGACTGGACTGGTTTTATTCATTTGGTGTTTAAAGAGCATAACTGTGTTTTGTTATATTTATAGCTTAGGGAAGTCATTTTAACCCAAGACTTATTTTTTGGAAACAAATTTGAGGATTGTGGTGATTTCAGTTAATTTACGTTTAAAGTTTTGCATACAAAGTTTGTTGAATTGTGTAGTTCTTTAAAATGCCACTTTATCCCCCTTTGTAATGTTGGGACATAAACATGGTCATATACAGGGGTATAACAACAACAAAACAATGCGTTTTATAATTTATCTGGAATCATTTTTGTGCTTTTCTGCTCTATGAAGGCATCATGATTTAACTGCTGCTGGAAATGCCCTGTCAGTGTGTCTGATTCAGCGTTTAGTCTCAGTAGTGTCATTGATTTGTCATCTTGCTCTGTTATGCATGTTCACAAACAGCCACACTTTATGC
>NC_045155.1:1960001-1977501 GCF_900700415.2 Clupea harengus | reverse complement strand
GACACACACACACCTGCTCTACTGTCTCAATGTTCATGTTTCAATATTTCATATTCACAGAATATGGTCGGACCAAGGCACTCTTCTTTTCAATAAAAAGCTTTGAAAAGAAGAGTGCCTTAGTCTGACCATATTCTGTGAAAGCTTTAATTAATTTTTCATACCAAAGAGCACTTTCACACCACATAAGAGATTTACTTATTAGAAGAACGCCAAAGCCCTCCATCCTATCCTTGTACATTTAATATTCACAGTTCACTTTTGAGCCTGTCAGTTCTAACTGTGGATTCAGTCTATGAACTTAAACTTAATAAATAAAATACATATTATTTCAATAGGGTTTCCAAGAAATGTCCAATCACTTTCACTTGTGTTTGCTTGTAGCTCCCCTGCCAACATAAGCGTTTCTGTCGGAGAGACGTCTGTGAACCTGAGCTGGGCGTCAGGGGAGAGACACAGGAATGTCGGCTTCCATGTCCGTTACCTCAATAAGAACGGTAATTTACATTTACATTTAGTCATTTAGCAGACGCTTTTTATGATGAGTTGGGTCTTCAAGAGCTTCTTAAAGGTAGAGAGGGATGCTCCTGCTCTGGTAGTGCTAGGCAGCTTGTTCCACCAACGTGGAACTACGAATGAGTTGTGGCAAACTGTGGCAAAGGGAGAGAGCAGCCTGTCCTGACCTCAAAAAAAGGCCTGGGAGTCACAACCATAGACATATGTAGATATATGATCTACATACTGTAGATCTATATATCTCTATGGTCACAACCCCTTAATGCCCCCACCACTGTGTCATGCTTCACTAAAGGCTCAGGCTTGTTGATATGGTAACCGTAGCACATATTTACTTGCAAAGATTGCCCTTCAGGGAGTATGTCCCACGTTGCCCACACTCTATGGCATCCTTCACATACATGACCCGCACTGTAATTCAGCCCCCATGGGGCGTCCCCCCAACACAGAGCGTTCCCCCAACACAGAGCGTCCCCCAAACACAGAGCGTTCCACCAGTTCTGGGGGTTCCTCATACACACTAGCCAAAATGGCTCCCCTTCAGACACCATATGTGGTGGTGAGGGAAGGAAGCCCTCACCCCAACCCAATCCAGTCTCACAAGCAATGGGAACGGTCACTGACATCTTGTGGGAATATTCCAATGTTGTATTGTTGAATTCTCTATTGAAGAACATCCAATTTTCATCCAATAGAGTTTCATCCAATAGAGACAATTATAATGATAATAATAATAATAATAATAATAATAATAATAATAATGCATTTTATTTGAATTATGTATCGTCGTTAAACATTCTTTCTGATTAGGCCCAGGCTGGGGGAAATGGGTGCTGTCGGAGAAACTGGACTCCTCCCAGTCCTTCTATCAGCTGCAGGGCCTGCAGCCTGGCTCTGGGTACAGACTGGTCTTCATCTACAACAACGCCACCTTCTGGGAGACGGAGGTGCACACTGATGGCGCAGGTAGTTATCCATCACAGCCCCGTGACGTGTTGCTATCCGCTGTTATTGAGTCAGAGAGGATATTACACTGCTCTCGTCTAGAGAATAGAGTCAAACAGAGCCATATGAAAGTCAACAGTGATTTAACACTCCTAATTCGGCCAGTTCCAAAGCATCGTGCTTGCTTTAACACACCTTTGTCGGCATGTTTTTTTTTGTTGGCAAGATACTAGTATGTCTTTCGGTAATATTCTGTAATACACAGTGCTTGGGTGTTTCTCTTTTGTCTTTCCCAGGCGTGATGCCGGTGCAGGGGGGCTTTGCCACGGAGGGCTGGTTCATCGGGCTGGTGACCGCCATCGCCCTGCTGGTGCTGCTGCTGCTCATCCTCTGTTTCATCAAGAGGAGCAAAGGGGGCAAATACTCAGGTGGGCAAACCCTACAGTACATGGTTAAATATTACTCACATCTGCACGTACTAGATAGATAGATAGATAGATAGATAGATGGATACTTTATTAATCCCGAGGGAAATTTAGGTCATCCAGTAGCTTATACACATATACACTTATACACCTCACCGACATACATACATAAATCACATATACATACACATACACATAGGGAGAACATATGTACATACACATAGGGAGAACATTTAGAGAAGTACAACGTCATGAACGCCATACAAACGTCATACGACGTGAATGAAGAGAAGGTTCATGCGAGCTGAACAACAGTCCTCCTCTCTCTCTCCTTTTATGGTTTAGTCAAAGATAAAGAAGAAGGCCACGTAGACTCCGAAGCCCGACCCATGAAGGATGAGACGTTTGGAGAGTACAGGTGTGTTTACTTGTGTTTGTGTGTGCGTGTGTGTGTGTATGCGTGTGTTTGTGTGTGTGTGTGTGTGTGTGTTTGTGTGTGAGTGTGTGTGTGTGTGTGTGTGTGTGTGTGTGTGTGTGTGTTTACTTGTTTGTGTGTGTGTGTGTGTGTGTGTGTGTGTGTGTGTGTGTCTGTGTGTGTGTGTGTGTGTGTGTGTGTGTGAGTGTGTGTGTGTGTGTGTTTACTTGTTTTGTGTGTGTGTGTGTGTGTGTGTGTGTGTGTGTGTGTGTGCGTGTGTGTGTGTGTGCGCGTGCGTGTGTGTGTGTGTGTGTGTGTGTAGGCTTTTTTTGTTTGTTATATTAACCCTGATGTGCTCCCTCTCTTTTTACTAAACCTCACTCTCCCCTTTCTCCCAATGCGCTCCTCCCTTGCTTTGCAGATCCCTAGAAAGGTATGCAGTGCAATGCAGTGCTTTGGTTCATTTCTGAATGCATTTCCACTTGAGTTGTATAGCTGTATTATTATGTTTGGAATTGTCCTGGCTCTTTTCTGCTCGCTCTCCCCCCCAAGCCCTCTGTAGTATACATGAAATCCCCTTGGAGCCTCTTTGAAAAGCCTATTCATAATTCTAATCCCCACCTCTCTGCCTCTCTCTCTCGCTCTCTCTATCTCGCTCTCTCGCTCTCTCTCTCTCTCTCTCTCTTTTATTCTCTCTTCCTCCTCCTCCTCTTCCTTTCTTATCTCTTTTTTTTTGCTCTGTCTCCATGAGAAGTGACAATGACGAGAAGCGCACCGCCAGCCAGCCGTCCCTGTGCGACGACAGCAAGCTGTGCAGCGACGACGGCAACCTGGACGACTACGGCAACAGCAACAGCGTGCAGACGGAGGTGATCATGGACGAGTCTCTGGCTAGCCAGTACAGCGGCATCCGAGACAACGTGCCTGAGACCGAGGCCCCAGACAGCTCGTCGCTCGACCCCCCCACATACACCGCCGCCAATCAGGGGCTACCGATCTCATCTGCCTTTTTAGATTAAAGGAACAGTGTGTGAAAGACCAGACCAAACATGGATTCACATTTGTGCCCACTATTCCATACTGACTACTGAATTAACCCATCACAGCATCAGACTGGTGGCAGGCACCAGTGCATGCGCCAATACACCTGAAGCCAAGTTGTTAGCAGACACAAGCTACAAGTTTAAAATGCTGTGACTGACTTCAGACTGTTTAGACATGACCTAAACTTTAGACCTGCACTGACTCTCTTCACAACCAACACTCTGCAACAGGGAATCTAGAGACCGCTATCATGGACACACAGACAGACATATACATAGGCACACATACAAGAAACACACAGGCCCCCCACACACACACACACACACACACACACACACACACACACACACAAACACAAACACATACTCACACAGGTGTGTACAAAATCATAGTCTTGACATGTCATAATCTTGACGACTTGTTTTCTGTCTGTGTGTGTGTGTGTGTGTGTGTGTGTGTGTGTGTCCAGTGCAGGAGGTTACAGTTCTGACTGACTGACAGCCACTGACATCCGATTCTCCATCTCACTCAACTCATTCGAAGGGACATCTCCATCATGTGACAGAGCAGTTAGACCCCTATGCTGGACACCAAATGCAGCCACAGGGCTTCAGCTGTGAACAGGTTTAGGAGGTAGGGGACAGTGGGACAGTGGAACGGACAGCCATAGAACGTGGGCCTTAATATTCTGATAAGTGTATCATGCAAGCATACAGACAGCACAAGCTATGAATTGTGAGATTTAGCCTACTTATGTTCTCAGTAAGTGTATGCTACCATGTTATTATCTCAGTGCAAGACTTTTAAATACAGTTGTCTGTAATGTTGTTTTACCGACTTATAATTTATTTTTTTACTCGAATGCATTGTTTTATTTTTTCTCTGAATCATCCCTTTAGATAGTTTGCTTTCATTTCCCAAGTACCTCAAGGAACGAAAAAAAAAAGAAGAGTTAAAAAAAAAACCTTACTGAAATGAAGTTACATATTGTACATAGTTAGGCTGCAAGAGAAAACTTGACTGACATGAGAATACTTTATAGCAAGCTGTACATAGTCACATGTATTGATTTAGTCATAAAGTACAGTATTATAGACATAGACGTCATCCCTTATCAGTTCCTGTGCCTGCTGACATTCCCAAAAGCAAACGCATCTCACCTTCTAAATCATTCATGTGGTGTCAGGTACCATGCTGTCACTTCTTTTGTGTAGTCCTCTATGTCTGTCTTTGTCTGTTTCTATTGTATACTGAGCAGTGTATTAAACAATGTGTACTGACAAACCCTCTCTCTCGGTCCTGTTGGTGTAAAGCCATAGAGATACGCACTTAATTGTGTACCGCAGCACAAGGCAGTATTTTGTTGAATAGGGTTATGAGAGATTGCATTTCACACACACACACACACACACACACACACATACATAAACACACACACTTTCAAGATGTTACACTTTTTTGATTAGACTTAAATCACAATCATTTATGTAATGGTTACCATGTATGTCTAGCATTGAGAATGTATGCATTTGTGGGGCTTGGGATGAATCGTCTCTTTACCGATATACCAAATACCACTTCTTTTGTTTTTTAATTGGTCTAATGGTGTAAAAATGAGGGGGTGGGTGGGTTTTAAAAGGCAGTGCTTATGTGGTTTACCTGTTAATTTGTAATAAATCAACGTAATTCAAAACAAACAAAAAACAATGCTTGTATGGGAACTACAAGAGGGCAAATTGGTGAAGGTCCTCATATCTCTTTGAATGTAAATATAACCCAAATGATTGTGTTATATATTCAGTTGTTTTACAGCTATTTTGTGTTGCCAATAGATTTTTTTTAATATGCTTTTTTATTATTATTATTAAACATTGTTAAACATGTTACATGTGACATGGATGTTTCCAGAAAAAAGTAGTGAATAGTTTATAAAAGTCCAGAAAAAAAGAAAGAAAAGGAACACATTCTTCCACCTATCCTCACAATACATGTTGACATTGTCAAGGGATAAAAAAATGAAACCGTGAAACACCCTTGTTTGTTATGTTGCTTTCTAGTAGCTCCTAAGCTGCAGTATTGTGTGTATCTGTTAACCGAGATCCAGTTTCTGCTGAAGCAGAGGCGCAAAGAGGGGTGCAGCAGCCTGGTCCGCACACAATTGCACCCACACGCTCAACAGGGAGCATTGGCGAAGTGCTGACACACACACAAACACACACAAACACACACAAACACACACACACCGTTCCAACTGTGGCCCGCTGACATCTCAGCCATGGTCGCAAGTCCTGGGGGATATTATGGGATTGATCCAGATTAGACTGTCAGTTATAGGGTGGTGTAGCGGCATACGCTCAGCCCAACACGTGTTTGCTGTGAAAGACATGCTCAGGACAAATACTTCTACAAAAAAAAACTCTATTTTCATATTGGAATAAGTAACGATGCGAAGCTATGCCAATATTCTACCAGTCTGCTGCTAGAGGTCTGTGTTGTGAGTGTTGGGGCAAAATGTTGAGGGCTACGCCTGAGGGGACGAATGCATTACAGATATACACTATACTGCCTTTTCTCTGTTGGCTTCCTTTGCTTTGGAGGAGCTCGATTGATAGCCACTCCTCTTTTAGGGCCTTTTCTATATTTACAGGAGAAAACTGGAAAAAAAAAAAAAATGGAAGAAAAAAAAAAGAATGACACAGTTGTGAAAGTGACTGAGCACCAGTGGCTTGAGTGAGTGGATGTAGTGTTTGCAGTGTTACCAGAGTGTGGGTGAAGGGGAGGCTTGTGTGTGTGTGTGCCAGTCTGTGTGGGCATATCCCCTTACATTGTGCGTTGGGTTTGTCTGTGCCACAGGAGGGGTGGGAGTGCCTGGCAGCTGGAGAGCTGGAGGAAGGGAGAGGAGGGAGAGGAGGGAAGGAGGAAGGGGAGGGAAGGTTCGCTTTGTGTTTGCTTTTTCTTTTCTGAGGAAGAAATGATTATTGTACTAGTGTGATGAATAAGCCACTGTAATTACGTAATAAATAAATAAAAACCCTTGGAACAATCTCAATCAAAACAGATGTCGCCTTTTGTGATTATCCATACCCCCCCCCCCCCCCCCCCCCCCCAAAATAAAGCACTGTGCGGGAGGGGGATAATCTTTCAGCACTTTGGAAGACATGAATCCTCACACTGACATGAGCACAGTGTCAAATTAGGAGTACGCAGCAAAATAACAGGATTAACAGCCTTCTACAGTGAGAGTAGAGAAGCTTTATTTGTGATTGCTGAGTGTACTGTGGGAGTGCTTCGGCTGGGAGAGGGCGATGATCAACGGGTGGTGGTGTTGAACTGGGTGAAGTAGTGGGCAGTAGGCTGGTTGGTGGAAAGCAGCTTGTCCAGGTACTGCTGACTGGTTCAAAAACAGGAGACAAAGACAGAGGAAAAGAGAAAACAACGTTCAGGATGGCCAGACAGAAGGAATTTCAGTTTTTTCTGATTCGCCCTAACATCTAACGTGAAATAAAAGCCTGTCGGGATAGTTTATAACTGAACCAATAAAATGAAAGTGCACATAAATTACAAATTTCAAATACAATATTTTGAATTGTTGCACGAGCGATTGCCAAATTCATCACCACAGAGGCTGACACATTCATATGCCATTTGCATCGACTGGAAATTGGTAATCATGCCTCTCAAAAGCGATCGCTAAAATTGGGACCACTCGGCTCCAGATGATTCTAGGCAATTACACACACAGGGTGGCATGAACGCAATTAAAAAAAACACACTCCCTTAACAGCCACTAAGCTGTTGCAGTAAGTGCCCCAACATGTGCAAGGTGTGTGTGTGTGTGTGTGTGTGTGTGTGTGAGAGAGAGAGAGAGAGAGAGAGAGAGAGAGGGGAAAAAAAAGTGATAAAATTCAATTACTTTCCTCGAATTCACACTGTGCTTCTTCGGCACGCTCTATTTCACCGTCACACTCAAGCCTAAACAGCCACAGATAAACGGCAAGTGAAGCATGTTGTGTTGCCGTGGTGAATAGGAGCCCGGTATTGCTCACAACCCCTGCATTATTGTTTTTGCATATGTAAGGACATTGCAAGAATACAACTGTCAGTCATAATGCGGAGGCCTGCGACGTGTGAGCACACACTGTATGGGTGATTTACGACGGTCGACTGAGTGCTCGGCTCAGTGCTAGACTAGCCTGGTGGGGTGCGCAAGGTACCGCAGGACGTGAACAGCAGAGCTGTCCGTCAGGGCCTAGCCCACTTGCATCTTGCATCTGTTTAATTACCTATCCTAACAAGCATTCAAGGGAGGTCTGTTGTCTTGGAAACGGATGGACTCTGGGGGAAACGTATGAGGCCAGAGCAGCTTCATAGCTTTGAGGCTGTTGGAAGGAAGGTTAGCATTTCTCGCTAACCTCTGCCAGACCACCACAGGAGTGCACCCCCTACCTTTAAAGTGGTGTGCTGTGCACATGCCAAATAGCAGACATGGAAGCTTGTTTCTGTAGAGGTTTTGGGATTGGTTAATGCAGCCGAATTGTGTTGAAATTTTAGTTGCTGACTACAGAACCCAGGAGAGTCACAAAGTCATTTGCGAGTCACCCCCATCCCCCCCCCCCCCCCCCCCAAAAAAAAAAAACCTCTTGCTTGCAGTAACTCTAAACAATTAGGCAGAATCAGCAAAGACGATTCAGAGCGGCCTGCTTACTGCTGCTGCTGTTCCTGAGCCAGCTGCTGGTTGTATTTGTCCAACTCCATCCTCTGCCGTCTCTCCATCTCTCGCCCGCGCCTCTCCTCCTCCTGCAGAGCCCTGGCCTGCTCCATGCGCTCCTGATCCCAGGCTCTCTCCCTCTGACGCTCCGCCTCTCTTTGTATCTGAGTGGAAATGGGATGCAGAAGGGAAAGGGGATAATGGCACAAATAGAGAGAAGGGTCGAACAGAGGAAGAGAGGCAGTAAAACAGCGATCAGCACTTTTCATTGCAGTAATGCGCCCCCCGTCTCTCTAGGGAGACATGCTAGGAGATGCTAGCCGGATGGCTGACCATATTTAGCCCCTTTTCTATTACCTCTCTCTCCAGACGCTGTTGCTCCTGCTCCCTGAGGATGGCGCTGTGCTGCTCGGAGGTCATCCCCTTCCAGCGGTCGGTCAGCACTCGCCGGCCCTGGCCCGGCCACGCTGGCCTCTCAGCAGCCTCGGGCCGCTCTGTCAGGAGGTCGGAGGTCACCATGTGGCGGATCTCGGACAGCGCCGTGCTGGTCGTTCAGCTCCCGCTCCTGCCTCTCGCGCGCCGCACGCTCCTGGGCCTGTGAGGAGCGCACACACACACCACACACACCACACACACCACACACACGTAGAGATGGATTCAGAACACATTTGGACAGTGGTTAGAGAAAAGGGGCGTCTCATTAGAAATGTGGACACGAGAAGAGCATGATATTTAACAACTCATTAAGCATCACCTGCATCACACCAACACTACTGAGCATTCAGTCATAAGATAGAACCACAAAGAGTCTTTGCAACATAAAGGGGGTGTGGCCTGAGAAGCGCCACAGGATGAGATAAGGGGAACCTGAATGCACCAAGCTAGGGATGACTGGATTGAGCTATGGGCTGGGGCACTAATGAACGAGAAACAGAGCTCAGGGCCTAGATGATTGACGAACGACAGAGAAGACCTAGTAAGCTTGCGGCCACCTGCTCGACAGGGGAAGATGACAACATTGGAATCACATGGTAGTGGGCAGCAAAATTAACCTAAAATAGCAGAACAGCGAATCATAGTCCAAGACATCATGAAAGAAAAGGAACTCATTTGGGAACTTAAAATGAATACAGCACCCAGACGCATCAGGACACTTAAAAGAAAAGGCCTATCTTGCAACTATAATAATCCTAAGTGCTTGACTGTTCCTATATACACACAGAGATAGGGAGCCACGAGGAGTTCTTGCTGCAATGGAGAAGCTGATGAAGACGGTCAAAGACCAGGCCGTAGAGACTGGAGCCGGAGGACATGGTCGGGGGGGGACAAGCAGAACAAAGCCACATAGTACCAGTGGTTCAAGATCTCCTTAGAAGAGCACACCTGCCAGTCGTATTACATACAGAGCCCCTTGGCTGACATGGCTGGAGATAGCTTGTGCTCGATACTCTACTCAAAACATGGTTGTCATGAAAGTAATGACATTAGTTCGAAACATCAGGTGACTGTCCTAGACCGAAGACCATATTTGGAACCTGAGAGGAACACACCTCTAAACTCTGCACCCACACCCAAATAAACAATGACCAATCACTAAGTACCAACCCACTTAGTAGTAACCAATGACCGACTTCTTATATATAAACGTATATCCAATCATCTCGAGCCACTAGGCACAGAGAAAGAGCTGTATCTGTGTTATTGATTTTACTTTAATATTTCACAATTAAATTAGTCAACTGCAGCAGAGACTCCATTTTCTTCACACACACAGAGAGACACCAGCTGCCGATCAGAAGGGGCTGGTACCCTTCAGAAGACTTGGGTGACATCTGTTAAGTGCAAGTCTATAAAAAACAACGTCAGTTCCTGCTGTGGCAGCCAGGGAGACCATAAAATGGAGGAACAAAATCACAACACCTCATTACAATTCCCACTGGGCAATTTGTGTGAGAACAAACAATCCAGGGCAACAATGAGGAGTTCTTTTAAAAGGAATGCACTACCACCCACCCGCATGCAGCATCAATTAAAATGGTTTGTCTGCGGCACGGATGATGCAAGTAGTTTTCATCTAAAACAAACATTATGAATAATAAATAAGTCTCTCTTTTTTACCGAATAAGGTCTCGCCTTTTGAAAATGCACATTTGCATTCAACATACTCTGCAGACAACACAGGGTGAGTACAGTGCCTCCATGTTGCCATGCCTGTGCACTGCCTACCAGGGACTGGTTGAAGTCGGTAAGAGCCAAACGCTTACCAGGGACTGGTTGAAGTCGGTAAGAGCCAGACGCTCGCAATGCTTGTGCACTGCTTACCAGGGACTGGTTGAAGTCGGTAAGAGCCAAACGCTTACCAGGGACTGGTTGAAGTCGGTAAGAGCCAAACGCTTACCAGGGACTGGTTGAAGTCGGTAAGAGCCAGACGCTCGACTCTCTTGCCCTTGTCCTCCAGGTCCTGGAGAAGGGCTGACCTCAGGTCCTGCTGAACCATGTACTTGTCCTGCAAGAGCTCTGAAAAATATACAGTATACAGCAGAAGTGAGTCCACCCCTGTGCAATATCACTTGAATGTCCAATGATTCAAAATGATATCACCTTAAAGGAATTCCATTACTTTCTAAGTTGAAAAGTAGGGTATTTGCTCTCGTAAAATTAGAAAATAACAGTTTAAATTTACGGGAACTTACTAAACCACAGTAGGAACGCAATGCAACAGCCAGTAGACTTTTTATTACTCAGATTCAAATCTTTTATTTTTCAATACTTCATATATCCACCTTTATTATTCATGACAGACTCCATCGTCCTCTGCGTGGAGTGTTGCAGAGATGTTTGACCATTCTTCAGAGACACTTTGCTGGAGGAGTTGTGTTGCTCTACCTTCCTCTTAAAAATACCCCAAAGGTGTTCAATTGGATTCAAGACAGGCGACATCTTCTTGAGAGACTATTGAAGGATTTTGGCGGTGTGCTTTGGATCGTTATCATGCTGGAATATTCCTTTTCTGCCAAGCCTTTAGAGACTGGTAGTTATCTTGTCAGCCAGTATTTTGGTATACCCACAGGCATGCATGGTGCCATCTATAAATGTCATCTCCTCAACACCCTTTGCACTCATGCACTTCCCGTGCTTCACTGTCGGGACTGTGCCTTCACTGTGGTAGTCCTGGCCAGGTTCACGCCAAACATGCTGGACCCCATCTGGGCTGAACACATTTATCTTGGGCTCATTTGACCAAAGAATGTGCTCCCAATATTCATCAGACTTCTTTTCATGTTCTTTAGCAAAGCTTAATCTTGCAGTTTTGTGCTGAAGAGCAAGCTAAGTTTTTTTTTCTTGGATGCCGTCCATAGAGGTTGATGTTGATGCAATGTCCTTCGCACTGTCTGAGCTGTCACAGAAACTCCCATTTCCATTGATAACGCCTGTGCCAAGTCTGAAGCACTTTTCTGTCTACTCTTCAGAGCTACATTGTTCCACTGCGGCTCTGATTATTAGTACTATGTCTCGTTCTTTACCTCCTGATTACAGCTACAACTGTGTTTCAACTGATTTTAAGTTGGTCACCGATCTTCCTGTATTATCTTCCCAGCTTTGTTAAGTCTCACAATCAGATTTTTCAATTCTTCTGGAGCCATGAAGCAGACAGACACAGCCCATGGGTCCAAAATTGAGAAAGTTCTGTTGTTCACAGGCCATGTTATAACCATGTTCATGCAGTAAGGCTAATTAGACATCACAGGACAACTTGTTTCAATGATCACAGGTGTATTCACTTTTGTTGCATTGAGATTCTACTTGGAGGCTTGCATTTTCAATATAGTCTTTCTAAAGTATTTGTTTTTGATAGTTCGTAAGGGGAACTACTCTACTGGTCAACTTAGAAACAATGCAATAATGGAGAGGTGATACAATTTTGAATTGTTTCACATTTAGTTAACTTTCGTTGTATACTGTACCAACACGACCACACACACAAACACACAGAGGCAAATACATAGAGTGAAGAAGCTTATAAACACATTAGAAATACCCCGTTTGTATGTGTGTGTGTGTGTGTGTGTGTGTGTGTGTGTGTGTGTGTGTGTGTGTGTGTGTGTATTTATAGTCCAGAAAGTTCAAGCCATTAAGGTGATCAAAGAGGAAGAAGAAAATTCCATTGCAGCAAGCTAAGTGTATGGGACAGGTGTGAAAATCTCCATGAACATTTTTGCATTCACCTTGATGTTTCTGCCAGTGGCGCAGTTTTTCTGTGTCCTCTCTCTGAGCTCTCAGCTGTCGCTCATTCTCTCCCATTTGAGCTCTTCTCCTCTCATTCTCCCCCAGGTCCTCTCCCTAGTCACACCCAGAAACAATATGTGGATCACGTTATTCTCAGAGGCTTAAAAACTACATTGAAAACGTTAAAATGAGTACAGTCTATTCAACACCATCACACCTTAAACACTGTCATGCTGGCAGGTCCCAGCTGTGACTCTGGAATGGAAAGATTAAGCTCGAGCGCCCCTTGTCGGTTACACGCGAGGTCGGCATCGCGAGAGTCCTCTGTACGCTGATAAGTGTCTCTGAAGCGAAGCAGATCTCGCCTCAGTTCTCGTCTGCTTTCTTCCTCTTCTCGCTGACTTTGCTCTAACATTTGATCATTGGTCACGCGTAAGGCGTCTGCAAAACGTAAAAATAACACAATAAATAATTTGCAAAAATGTGCTGACACACAAATTACAGAAACATTAAATAAAATTGATATGGGTAGTAGGCCGACATTTTGGAGAAATGCTTACCGTATGCCTTTTGACATTCCTTCTGTATCTCATCCCGTTCTCTCCTCTCTGCTACCTGTCGGTCCAGGGTTTGAAGGTCCAAACCGATCACTCGGTTCCTGGCGTTAAATATTCTGCTGTGGCGAGCCGCCTCAGCTGCCCTTCGGCGCTCCACCGCCAATTCCACCGAGTTGTCCACTGGTAGGTCAACTTTATACATTTCTCCTTTTACTACTAATTCCCTTTAAATATCAAAACAAAAAGAAACGCAAAGTAATGCAAAATAACTGGCCTGCGCTAGTTACAAGGCTAATTGATAGTAGCCTAAGTTAGGTTGCTCAAATTCACAAAACCAGCCTAAATGCTATATAGCGAGCCAACGGTTAAAATGCTCAAAATATCGGTATCCTAACAATAGGCTGTAGAACACTGTGCCTAGAACAAGTATGACTAATAATATAGGCTAGTAATATGGCAAACCTGCTTGTTTTTGGGCTAAACCTAATGTATCCACAATCTGTCCATGAAATGACACTGTCTTGCGCCTGGCTTGAAACTTTGTTTGACGCATTCCATCACCATGGAAACAGGACTTTACATACTCAACCTCATGTGGCAGGGTTACACTCTACATCAAAGTATTGTCTTTTGAAATAGTCTTACTGACTCTTTGTGTATGAATATAGCCGATATAGGCCTGCCATAGCTGCGTTACGTGTCTCATACAAGACTTACCAAGTTACTTTTACCTTAGAATAATTTGACTAGGTTTCCCCCTTCACATTCTGTCTAGACGTTGTCTCGCGAGACTAAACCACCGTTCGAAGAATAGAGAGATGCAATGCATGTGTTTATTGACAACCAGTGTTACAGGTCCAGTGTAAGGTAATGGAGATGACAGTAAGTAAGTGTATTACAATTAAATATGACTAATTGATGGACACTTTCTAAATATGAACGAAATATGTACTTAGCTACCCTCTACACCGGCTACACACCGCAAAAAGTCGCCTAAAAATAATCTCATCTGCCTGCCGCAGAAGACTGCATCACTATGGGGTACCTGAAATTGATAGAGATAGAACATTTCAAATCATATAAAGGTCGCCAAATCATCGGTCCTTTCCACGAATTGACCGCGATTATCGGACCTAATGGATCGGGTAAGTCAAAAGGGACATTAGTTCTCATGCTTATCAGACCCACTCCAGACAGTCTGCAGTTTGCTTTGACATTCTGTCCGTATGATCAATGATTGCTGCGGTGCGGTGTTACAACGAATCACTATTTGACCTGCATTGTGAAATGCAACTCTAGAATATCTATAGAATATCTATTTCATTTCTATCTAGTGCCACACCTCCTTTCTGCTCAAGGGGTAGCCTAAACTACAGTGTCATTTTAAAAGGCTAATCCCCTTAAAAAAAAATCATATGTGGTCCTGTGTCAGGTTCAAAATTGTTGCCTAAAATGTCATCTCAAATGCTGAAGGCAAATCCAACCTGATGGATGCCATTCGTTTTGTGCTGGCGGAGAAGACCAGTAACCTCCGTGTCAAAACACTGAAAGATCTCATCCATGGCGCCCCTGTTGGCAAACCAGCTGCCAACCGTGCCTCGTGGGCATGGCGTACTGTGAGGAAGATGAAGATGAATGCACCTTCATGAGAGTCATCTTAGGTATGCCATTTTGTTGGCTATGGTATAACCTAGAAATGAATTATACTATACCACTACCTAGTGTGACTTATGTGTACTGATCAGCATTAATCTTTATTAGGTTCCTCACCTGAATATCACATTAACAATAAAGTGGTGGGGCTGTCTGAATATAGCGAGGAGTTGGAAAAACTGGGTATTCTGATTAAAGCCAGGAACTTCCTTGTCTTCCAGGTGTGGTACTTTCTGTCTCCGTGTTTTTCAGTGTGTGTACACATGCTGTACATCGGTTACAGGAGAGTGAATGCTACTTGACAATGAATGAAACCTGATGAAACTACCAGCCAAAATAAATAATGCTAATGAAATGTAATATCCTCCTTTTTTATCTTCTCAAATGTTTCCTTTTGTCTGGTCAGTACGGCAGACTAATTGATTTGTGTCAGCCGACCCAGAAGAAGTTTCAGATCGCCGTGACCAAGGTCCTCGGAAAGAACATGGACGCCATTATTGTGGACTCAGAGAAGACTGGCAGAGACTGCATCCAATACATCAAGGAGCAGAGGGGGGGGGGGGGGGGCTGAGACCTTCCTGCCCCTTGACTATTTAGAGGTACAGGTCATGCGTTACCACGGTCACTGGGCTTCTCTCGGTGTCTTTGGCATGGTCAGTGAGCATGCGCCACCTTCACGGACCTGGCTCTGAGACCCACCCGTCGAGAAGCCGCGGCGAGCTGCGGGGTGCTAAGCTGCGGTGATTGATGTGATCCGTTACGAGCCGCCGCACATCAAGAAGGCTCTGCAGTACACCTGTGGCAACGCGCTGGTGTGTGAGAATGTGGAGGATGCACGCAGGATTGCGTTTAGAGGGCCCTACAGACACAAGGTAGATGCAAAAAATAGCGTGTGGAATAGAAATAGTGTGTCTATATACATCACAGGAATATAGGGATCATTCATATTCATGAGAAGCACAGGTGAACACGCTGATGCGTATGTAAGCGGCGTTAGATACACTTGGGGAAATTGAAATTGCATAACAGCTGCTGATACATATGGCTTATCTCTTTCATTCATTCTTAATCTCATTCTTTCTGGTGTTCCTTCTAAACGGGCAGTCTTGTTCAGGTCTTCCTCTCTTCTTTTCTCGTTTCTACTGACAGACTGTAGCCCTGGATGGCACGCTCTTTCAGAAGTCCGGTGTGATATCTGGTGTAGCCAATGACCTGAAGGCCAAGGCCTGGCGCTGAGATGAGAAGGCGGTCGACAAACTCAAAGACAAAAAAGAGAAGCTGACCGAGGAGCTCAAGGTAGAAAAATAAAACTGAGCAAGGTAACCTTAATTATTCATAGTCCATAATTATTTAATTATGCACCTTTTGACCCGCCTGAACGGTTTCCTCCTCTGTGTTGCTCAACAGGAGCAAATGAAGGCAAAGAGGAAAGATGAGCTGAGGCAGGTGCAGTCGCAGGCACACGGCTTACAGATGAGGCTGAAATACTCCCAGAGTGACTTGGAACCTCACACACACACACACACACGTTCTCTCCCACACACGGCTTACAGATGAGGCTGAAATACTCCCAGAGTGACTTGGAACCTCACACACACACACACACACGTTCTCTCCCACACACACGGCTTACAGATGAGGCTGAAATACTCCCAGAGTGACTTGGAACCTCACACACACACACACACACGTTCTCTCCCACACACACGGCTTACAGATGAGGCTGAAATACTCCCAGAGTGACTTGGAACCTCACACACACACACACACACGTTCTCTCCCACACACACGGCTTACAGATGAGGCTGAAATACTCCCAGAGTGACTTGGAACCTCACACACACACACACACACGTTCTCTCCCACACACACGGCTTACAGATGAGGCTGAAATACTCCCAGAGTGACTTGGAACCTCACACACACACACACACACGTTCTCTCCCACACACACGACTTACAGATGAGGCTGAAATACTCCCAGAGTGACTTGGAACCTCACACACACACACACACACACACGTTCTCTCCCACACACACGGCTTACAGATGAGGCTGAAATACTCCCAGAGTGACTTGGAACCTCACACACACACACACACACGTTCTCTCCCACACACACGGCTTACAGATGAGGCTGAAATACTCCCAGAGTGACTTGGAACCTCACACACACACACACACACGTTCTCTCCCACACACACGGCTTACAGATGAGGCTGAAATACTCCCAGAGTGACTTGGAACCTCACACACACACACACACACGTTCTCTCCCACACACACACTTACAGATGAGGCTGAAATACTCCCAGAGTGACTTGGAACCTCACACACACACACACACACGTTCTCTCCCACACACACACTTACAGATGAGGCTGAAATACTCCCAGAATGACTTGGAACCGACCAAAACACCCCACCTGTCTCTCAACATTCCATTTGGTATGAAAACAAAAAAAAAAACCTTTCAAAGTAAAAATTTAAAAGTTCGTCCATTCTGAGACCCAAATAATAAATACACTCCCGACACTTAATCCTCGGTGTGTGTTTCGGTGTGTGTGTGTGTGTGTGTGTGTGTGTGTGTCTCACCTGCCTCAGCATGTGCTTTTAGCTACGGAAGGTCAATTCGTAGTACACTGATATTGATGCCATACTGATAAAACAGCACGCTGTCCTGTTCCTTCTATGACAGAGTTATCATTCTGAACTCTCATCGCTAAAGCCTGTGTCTAAATACTACCCTCTTTGTTTTCTCTTTACTCTACTAACGTATAGGAGAAGTCTAAATTGGAGAGTGAACTTGCTAATTTTGGCCCCCCCGTATCAACGACATCAAAAAGATCATCCAATCACGTGAGCTTAGGGACCGCATGAACCTGGTACCAGATAATTTCTTTCCACTACTACATTCACATCAACCACAAACTTGTACATCCCAGACTGTTCTTTATGGTCATTGTTGCTTTGTGTTCATCAGGTGGAGGACGGCGATCGGCGTGAGAAA
>NC_045155.1:1917501-1955001 GCF_900700415.2 Clupea harengus | reverse complement strand
AACTGCCTCTGGCCTTACACATAGCTCAGTAATACAGAATGATTCTCTAGCATAGTTCTCGTGCCTTGCACCAGTCTTTGTGCACTCGTGATATTAGGACCATGTCATCATATCCCTTGTAAGTAGTCGTTGTTGATGTGCACTTAGCAGCAGAGGACTGGCTTATTTTAGGTCAGTGTGTATTATAGATTTTTTGGTGACTGTTATGCTCAGAATCAAGGAATTTGCATCATTTCCAAATGTGTTTCCAAATGTATTTTGTATGTGCAAATGATTGTATTTGTGGTATAGGATAATGCTTTGGACTATTGTACTTTATCGCTCATTGAATATGATATGGTATGAACATATTGAATATGATATATGAACAGAGCTTTGTTTATGGAGTCTTGGCCTAGCTCCTGTGGACGTTGCAGGAATAGTTCATTTAAAATCTGAATAACACAGGTTTCTATTTCTTTCTGCTCTCTGATTTTGGTTGTATTTACTTTCTAACATGTAAACGTAAAGACCAGTAAAAACATTACGATAAATGCATGACCAGAGCTTCACACACTTGCCTCTAAGTAGTTCAGTTCTTTATATTCACATTTAGTCATTTAGCAGACGCTTTTATCCAAAGCGACTTACATATGTGCGACTTATATGTAATACATTTTACACTGATGGCACACTGCACATCAGGAGCAATTAGGGGTTCAGTGTCTTGCTCAAGGACGCTTCGACAGGGAATCAAACTAGCAACCTTCTGTTTACTAAACGACTTCTCTACCTACTGTACCACTGTCGCTCCCACTTTCTGTTCTTGTTTTGGAGCCAGCATGACGTACTGTCATTGAGGAATAACTGAACTACCTACATTGCTAGCTACATTGCTGAAAGCATTGACCTCATGGTGGTTGCCATCTTGAATTTTCATTTTTATAAATACAGTGTCTGCTATACACATTTGTCTGTACGACATCACTGAAGCACTGCCCACAGCTTGAGGCAAGTGCATGGGGTTTTGGCACATATTTAGTGCGGTGGGTTTTTAGAGCCAGTGTTGGGCAACATTTCACTGTGAGAACCGTCAAAAGCAGGGGATGGAGCTCCCCGTAATACTGGAAGATGGGCTGTATTGAAATTGATTTTCTCTGAACTATCCCTTTATTAGTAGGGTATACTCCTGAAGGCTGGTAGGCTGTGCGTGTCTGTTTAGTCTGCATACAGTTGTAAAAAAAAAAAATATTGGTCATTGAATTTGAAATATTTCAGTTGAATTTAGATGCTCAACTGTGCAGTGTTACCTCCTAAAGTATTATGAATGCATGTTGGTGCCTTATGCCTTAGGTGTGCTATGATTAGTACTGCTTCTGAGACAATAACGGCCTTTTGAATTGGTGGCAGTTCTTGATGTTTTCCTGTTTAAATCTGCTTACATATGTACTTACATATGCATGGTATCAAGTTTCATCATCTTGCATTTGAAGTAGATATGATTTGAAGCTTATTTACAGGCTTATGTTTAGTAATATATGTGGCAAAATATGGCAGTTTATTTTCATTCATTATTTTAATACATGTTTTGTATGTGTGTGTTGCAATACTAAGGTTTTAGAGTGTGAATCATTGCAATTACATTTGAAAGGAAATGTAATTATGCATTTCAATTTCGTTAGCTTGCTAAGGTGTTTTTCTCACCTTGTCAGTTTTGAAGTCCTTTAAGCCCTTATATAGGTCTACTGGCAATTACTAATTTTATGCTGTTAACCAAATTTCTGCAAAAACCTTAGCCCTCTCTACGTTTGTTCTTCATGAGTCACTTATTTTCTATCAAAACAACATGTATTCCACTGCAGTGAAAATGACTTTTATTACTTCAGATTCATTAGTTAGGTAATATCATTAAATAATCACAACGATCAGAATATTTACCATAATCATCGATACTCAAAATACAGTTCTACTCATTTCATTCAAGGAAGAGAGTGGTGAAAAGGGAGGTTGGTGAACAAGAAAAAAAAAGAGGTTCAGCTCTGCAAAAACATCCACAGAAAAGAAAAGACAAATACAGAAAGACAACCATTAGGTAGTAAGTACCTAGTCTTCTAAAAATGACTGTCTTAAGACCTCTATCAGTGATGTGCATGCTGTGACCTTCCACCTAAACCTAATCACATCGAAACGTAAAGTGCCAAGAAATTACAGTATAAATCTACCTTGAACAACACCAGTTGATCTCTTGTGAACTGAATTAAATTGTCTCCATCCACCATACTCCAGGTATGCTGTAGACATGTACACTGTGCACACAACACAGTAGACACAAATCTATGCCATTACTAGCACAAACATTTTACAATGATACAATGTCCCTCTGTGTTTACCATATAACAGATTAAAACATCTGGACTTGAAGTCCTTCAAAAATAAATACCCAAATAAGTAGCATAACGTGCTAACGTGTAAATGAAAATAACAAATGAATATGTTATGCTTTAACAGGTATTTCAACAGATATATTGCATATCTAAAATGTTTTCAATATTTCAACTGCACTTCTACTGCGCATAAGAAAATAATAATAGGGTAGCCTTAGCATAGTAAGACATACATTATTACAAGATATCCGTCTAGAGAGACAACCATGCTTAAAAAATGGGCTGAACGCGGGCGAGAATGATGAAAGCATCGGTGTGATTTGACATTTCTAACTCAACCCAAACAGTCCCTGAAGGAGTGGTTCAAAAGAGGATTGAAAAGAAAAAAAGAGAGCTGTTCTTACCACACAAAAAAGATTAATACATTTTTGGATAGATTTAAATATGCATCTTGTCAATAGCAGACCAAAAGTAGTCTCATGACTGACCACATCTATGCAACATTTCTTGAACAAGTAACATTCTTTTAAGAAATTAAAACAACTTGTCAGACTGGTCAGAAACATGGGCATCCAGTGAAGAATTGTTTTGCTTAAATGCGTCAAAAGAGACAAAAAAGTATTGACAAATGATCAACAGATTTAAAGTCCCTCATAAAAAATATAATAAAAGTGACACCTGTCAGAGACATAGGCATACTGTGAAGGACTTTATTGCTTAAAAACATCAAAAAAGTAAAAATATAAAAAAGTTTCAACCTATACATCTTCCTCAAGACTGCATCCAGTCCTTCTCAGGGTGGTGTAAAGTGTTCACGGACGCCAGGGTCCTCAGGCACCTTCTCCACCACCTCCACCTCCACCTTCTCTTGTCCAGGAGAGAGGAAAGCTCTGGATCTGTAGTCTTCGAGACTCTGCTCCCATACATGCACAATTACAACACAGCACTTGCACTGGTACTCTTTCGGACACTGGTCTTTCAGGCCTTTCCCTCTCACAAATAAAGGTAACAACACCGTCACACCTGGCCTGAGCGTGACACAGCACGTTTGCATGACTGAGGCATGACACAGCACGTTTGAATGACTGGTCATTCCAGCTCTTACTCCACTCAGCAGAATGGACAACATAAAAAAAACACAAGAAAAGATATTCAACATGTGTCCTGTTAAAATTGCTTTATTTATGTTGAATGAGTAGATTTTAAAGATATTACTTTATTGAAGTGTGTTTCCTTATGGTGCAAACCCATGACACCGTTACGAGCGACGCGATATTCGAAATCCCATGCATTTCAACGGGAGCCAATCCATTGTGACGTAGACCACTGTTTTGGGCGACGCGACCGATAAAAGTTGGAAAAAGTTGAATCCTATGCAAATGAGGAGCGATTTTTCCCGGCAGCAGCCAATCAGATTGTTTGGTGTTGTCTCTGACGGTATTATTATTATTATTTGGTCGTTAAATTTGCTAAAAAGAGAGGCTTGGATGGCCTTGTAAGGGCTTGTTGTTATTCCTGGTATGTTATATATTTAATCCTGGGCTTATTTGAACCGAATTACAGTTTTGATATAAAGACAAGTGACTAGATAGCCTACTAACTGGCTAGCCTGCTAACTAGCTCACTAGTCCAGTCTGTTATGCTATTTCCAGCATACAACACGCCCACTCAAAGCGATGGAAGCGTATCGCGTCGCTGTCATGGGTTTGCACCGTTAGACTTGGCTAAACAACCACAAAATCAACCTTAAGCAATTCAGTCTGGCCGTGACTTGTGGGCTTCCGTGCTCGGAGCACAAAATAGGACTTTGTAATGCGCTGATGTTACCTGCAGTATAAAGTCTCATCAACCAAGATGACATTATGTTATGCCATTGTGCTTGCTCTAAGGGGGGGGGGGGTCCAGGCACTGGGCTCTGTAAAGCGCCTTGAGACAACTTTATTGTTTTGGCGCTATATAAATAAAATTGAATTGAATTGAATTGAATTGAATTGAATTGAATTGAATTGAATTGAATTGAATGTGTGGTACTGGCCTACAGCTGACTGGTAGCCTCAGTAGGCTCCTGGAGCTGGGCGGGCCTTGAAGGGGGGACAGGGATTGGGCGACGCTTGCGCTGACTGGTAGTCTCAGTAGGCTCCTGGAGCTGGGCCGGCCTGGAGGGGGGACAGGGATTGGGCGACGCTTGCGCCTCGTGACGCGGCCACTGCGCCCGTTGAGGATGCCCTGGGCCGCACCTTCTATCTCAGCCACGTCCATCTGTATCGCTTCGGACATTTCCTGCCTGGTCACGGCCACAAACTCGGGATCTCTCGCCAGAGCGCCTAAACCACTTTCTTTCAGACTCTGTGGAAGACATAAGAAACCATAATTCAACAGATCTGGTCTCCTTCATCTTATCACCGCTTTGGATTACAAGAGATTTTGGATCATCTAGAGTAGGCCTCCTGTAAAAAAAAACCTGAATTTACTGTATTAGTGTCTAACTCACCTCCTGGATCAGCTTGTCTGTAGCAGGGCTGCACTGGGCCTCTGACTCACCCCCAGAGAGGTTAACGGGGAACTGCAAACATCCAGAAACAGGTGGGAACATCCGTCAGAAAAAATTGGTGAAAGTTTTCAAACTGGATATATCAAATTGGTGTCTGGTGCTTCATACAGATGGCCGAGCCTCTGCGTGTGTTACCTGGGTGATATCCGTTCTGATGGGTAAATCTGATAGGCGCCTCATCTGACTGGCCCTTGTGAGTGATTCGTCTCTCAAAAAGCCATCTACAGGAAGACCAATGCAAACGTTTGTGCTTAGTGAACGCTTCTGCTGTGTTGTGTTCAGTAAAGATATTTGCACTTCAAAAGATCACATTTGACTTCTTACCTTGTGTGCTATACCGTACATCTTGATTGGCGTAGTCTTTCTTCTCCTCATCAAATGGTAGTTCACTCTCATACACAAGTCTGCCGTGCGAAATCAGTATTTTTAGTAATTAGTTAACATTAGAGACGCTAAAGACCGCTAAACTCAACAGCTCTCTCCTTGCTGTGGAGGTGTTACGGTGAGTCGAGCTCTCACCCTCCGAAGAAGTTGGCAGCGTTGTTGTTGGTGTTGGATCTTGTTGGAGTGGCAGAGGAGAACTCGGTGACGGGCAAGAACGCTGAGGGTGGTGGGGACTCTGTGTCCCCTGGGCGGCTCTCGGAGAACTGCAGAGGCCTCTGGTTGGTCACCCCCGCAGACGTGGGACTGCTGGGCTCGGATGAGATCTGAGTCATGTTGTTGCCAAACAGACCTCCAGTTCGCTGTTTGGAGCAAGAGGAAAGAGAGCACACTTTATGATTATTGTCTCTGATGATGAAACTATAAAATGTGACAAAGTCCATCTCCCCCCTCCTTACTGGACTGAGCTACCTATGACAAAAGAATACCACCAACATTGTTGTGTGGCAATAAAGTTTTATATTATCTTATGTGACATATTCTTCTTACTTTTTCATTTTTAGTATAACATTTTTTAGTTTAATTTGAAAAATATTTGAAACACTGGATATAAGAAGACAGTATTCGGATAGATTCGGATAGATTTCAGATATTCCGGAATAATAAGAGGTCCAGATCGGCCTAATTTCAACAGGTACAGTTATACTGCCCGCACGCACCCTGTAGATGCCCTCCTCTCCAGCCTCCACGGCTCGATCCATCTCATCCTCAGCAATAAGGTCTCCTGAGATGGCCCTGTGCAGATCCCCTGCTGCTTCCTCGTCAATGTTCCGAAGGCCACACTAGAACAGAGGAGTTAGGAGATAGGAGATAAGAAGAGGAGGAATACCAAGAGAAAAGATGGTAAATAATTAAACATGTAAAAAATGACCTGTTTACTCTAAGTACAAGAGTAGAGACCAACCTAGGCAGTGTTGCACTGATAAAAGATAAACTGAAACTGAAAACTGAAAGTTGAATCTAATCTAATCTAAACTGAATAAAATGATTTTAGTGAGGTGTTGATGTTATAGTACCTGTATTTCTGATGCACTCTTCTTGTTTGGGCGGTATCCGTACAACTCTTCTTGTCGTTTCATGAACTTGCGGAAATGCTCCTGGAGAAGGAAGGTGGCGTAGAACTTCCCAACTGTCACCTCATCATCTACAACCAATGGGATTGCAGATACACTTTAGTTTTTTACACATTTGAATAAGCAGATGGCATTTGCATTATACATCTGAGTCTCACTACAGAAGATCATATGGATATGTACAACTCACCTCCTATGGGTGGAATCACCTGGTCCAGCAACTTCATACTGGTGCGTTTCCAAATCTTCTTGATGATGGCTCTCAGCTCCTCGTTGGCTTGTTCAAAGTTACCTGACCAGACACAAAGGACCCTCATATTGAGTTCAGTTTGATTGATCAAAAGGATCAATAGTCGTGTGTTACAGTTGCATATATGCTGCTGGAATTACGGTGGCGTTACATTCTCATGTAAAGTAGTATTTATTGTTACACCATGCTTTGTATTGCTCTTAGCTTGACTGTTCTCTCCCTTGTACGTCGCTTTGGACAAAAGCGTCTGCTAAATGACTAAATGTAAAAATGTAAATGGCGTGACAAACCTTCTGTTTTAATATAGAGGGCTGTTCTAACAAGGGCAAACAAGGTAGCGTTGAAGGTGACCGTTCCATCGCTGTTCATTGGCATATTCATGCCTATCAAACGCTATGGAGCAGATGTAAAGAGAGAGGAAACAAAAGAGTTAAAAAAAAAAAAAAAAATTTGCTGATTTAGGAAACATTTATGGTATGATACTACGTGTGCGACACAATCTGCAAGTGTACTTTGACTTCACGTACCTTACATGCTGCCCGGTGAGGGCAGAATTTACCAAAGCCAAGTGGTGGCTGGATACTCCGCAGAAGGGTGACGACATCCAAGTGTTTGATTCGACCCCTAGACATCGGCAGGATCCAAGGGTAGTGGTCAATCAATCAATCAATCAATTCAATTCAATCTTATATAGCGCTTCTCTATATACCCGAAGTCGCTTTACAGAGTCCAGAGTCCAGCAGTCATACACAGTCATACCGGTGGTGGTAAGCTACCTCAGTAGCCACAGCTGCCCTGGGGCAGACTGACAGAAGCGTGGCTGCCAATCAGCGCCAACGGCCCCTCCGACCACCACCAACATTCATTCATATTCATACGATGCAATGCATGTCTTTATGATGGTGGGGGAAACCGGAGTACCCGGAGTAAACCCACGCAGGCACGGGGAGAACATGCAAACTCCACACAGAAAGGGTCAGAAGGGTATCGGGTCATTCTCTGTCAGGACTAAATCTAAACATCCACTCATCTTATGTCTTCACTTACGTGGCCTCTGGGTCATACTCAGCCCAGGTCTTCTTAAACTCATCCAGGTTGTGTGGACCCAGGATTGACCAGTCACGTGTCAGGTAGTCAAAGTTGTCCATGATGACCGCCACAAAGAGGTTGATAATCTACAAGGAGAGCATCAGCGAAACTTGTCTTGTCAAACCGTTTGTTTACACTGTTCACATAGACACTGTCAAAAATAATTGAACATACCTAAATTTCCCTCGGGATTAATAAAGTATCCATCTATCTATCTATCTATCTATCTGGTATAGGTGTAATCACTGGAACTATTTGAGGTATTATCACTGTCGAGAGTACAAATACATCTCTGAGATCCTTCTGAATGAAGAGTGCGTTACAAATAAAATGAATTATTATTATTATTATTATTATCTTACCAAGAAGGCACACAGCATGTAGAAGCTGAGGAAGTAGAAGACTGCAAAGTTGGACCCACATGTGTACTCCTCTCCAGGGTGGACCGCTGCTTTGGGATCACACAGCTTCCCACCCATGCATCCCAGCATGATCCTCTGCCACCCCTCTCCTGTGGTACACCTGAGGACAAGAACAACCAGCCGCCATTTCACCCTTTTCCCCCTGACTTATCCTATACACAAAAACTTTTGAGAGGCCACTGCATACACCGTGAGTGTAATGACTTTCCTAGTCAACTATAGTGTACTTATTCACTTATATAGCATCAGTATGCAAGACAACTCTGAGTGACGAACGACCACATTTGGTTATAGTTCTACACTGGTTTATTTCTTAATGCATACATCTACTATTAAACATAGCATAAGCATCCCCTACTGGTGTGGTGTGTCAATGCTATTACCAATATACATCACAGTGAGAACCCATGAACTCGACTGTACTCACCGAAACAGAAGCAGGATAGCGCTGGGGAATGTCTGGAAGTGGTTGTTGCGGTTTATCTCCGTGCCGTCCAGTAAGGCTATCTTGCCAAATATCTGTGAGAGCCCGGTGAAATATATCAACTTCCATGCGCAGTGTATTCATTTCACACAAACACATGGGAACGATAGTGCTGCTTACCTGCATCCCCACGACCGAGTAGATGAAGAAAAGCATGATGATGAGGAGAGCCACGTTGGGGAAGATCTGTGGATTGGACAGTGAGATATGTAGTGAGACACGACAGAGACACTTCTGGTTTGGCGTTGTGTGTTTGACTTTTTAAATTAGTTTTATGTGTCTGGTTGTAGTGGCATAGAAGAAGAACTTTGTAGAGTGTAGATGCTGTGGTCCTCAGGCATCTGAGTCACTGGTTCACAAGCTAAAAAAAACACGAATCACCACGCGTTTGAACTTACCTGGAAGGCCTTGATGAATGTCCACAGAAGGTTCCGTATGCCCTCTGATCGATGGAGAAGCTTTATCAGACGCATGACACGGAACAGTCGGAAGAACGTGATGGTAACACGGGCGTTTTCTGCATCCTACACAACAAGAAAATGTAAACATTCACCATACAGTCCCCATAATCACATTACAGTAAAGGGTAGATGTGTAGTACATTCACCATACAGTCCCCATAATCACAATACAGTAAAGGTTAGATGTGTAGTACATTCACCATACAGTCCCCTAATTACAATACAGTAAAGGCTAGATGTGTAGTACATTCACCATACAGTCCCCTAATTACAATACAGTAAAGGCTAGATGAGTAGTACATTCACCATACAGTCCCCTAATTACAATACAGTAAAGGCTAGATGAGTAGTACATTCACCATACAGTCCCCTAATTACAATACAGTAAAGGCTAGATGTGTAGTACATTCACCATACAGTCCCCTAATTACAATACAGTAAAGGCTAGATGTGTAGTACATTCACCATACAGTCCCCTAATTACAATACAGTAAAGGCTAGATGAGTAGTACTTACTGCAATGGCTTGCAGTGGGTTGGTCTCCTGAAAAATGACACATTGTTACTTTATCATAATTACAGCAGAACTACTCACATAATCTAATACCTGTTTGAACCTGAAGATTAGTCCATAGTACATTCATGTATCAAACTAGCAAATGGAGGCTTCAAGCTGCTTAAGCCCTACTACGTCTATGGTGAAATGCTTCAAGCCGCTTAAGCCCTACTACGTCTATGGTGAAATGCTCCAAAGCGAGGAGATGCATGTTTGCAATGTTGCATCCGCACGTAAAGCACCTTCTCATGCACTGCATATGCCCATGAACACTTTACTGGCAATTACATAGACAAACAGAGAGAGAGAGAGAGAGAGAGAGATGTCATGTTTTTTTTTTAGTTCAGATCTTGAGATCTTGATGGTCATTTTTATATTTTTGACATCTTTGTTTAAAGTTCTACATTCCTTCCCCAGGAATGTAGACATGTTAGGCAAGGCATGTAGGCAAAGGTACAAGTTTACAGAGCAAATAAAAAGCATAAAGCATAAATAGGTTCCTTGTAGAGACATGACACGCTTTAGTCAGAAATACCGTATGCACCAAGCAAATGCTATTAGACTCCATACCAAATATATCAGACGACAAATCCACAGCATTTATTAACACGAAGGCGTAGGGGAGGGGAAACGAATGAATCCACAGCATTCATTAACACGAAGGCGTAGGGCGTAGGGCAGGAAAAACTAATGAATGCCAATGATACAATTAGTAGGAACATTCTCACTCAACAAGACCCATGCAGTGAACGCTGATATTTACAGCACAACCCTGAAGGCAATACAGTCCACCACTGGAAGCAAGTGCTGCCTGAGAAGAGAGGATGAAGAAACAGTGAATGGAAGAGAGAGAGAGAGAGAGAGAGAGAGAGAGAGAGAGAGAGAGAGAGTGAGAGTTGTGACTGAGAGGTAATAGAGTGCAGAGTATACACGGGTGACAATCATGATTTGGAAGGTGAAACAGAGAACAACGTGAAGTGGCTCGGTCAGAAGTGAAAAACTAGTGCTGTTGGATGAAAAGATGATATTTTTTAGTACAACGCCTTATCTGTGATAATATGGGTGCCAAAAAAAAACTTGCCAGATGATTGTAATCCAACAACAGTGAATGTGCATAAAATAATTATGGGTGAGGAAACAAGTGAACAATTCAAGTGTGATCTTTCATGACATTTCACTTCATTGACAACAAGCCGGTGGAGGCTAACTGAGTGTGGAAGTGAACGGGTGCATACAGTAGCTGTGCTGGGTAAATATCTATGAATGAAGCATTCCAATGAGCAGAGATGAACATGGAGCTGGAGATACAGGAGCTGAATTTCGCACATTCGTACTCCGGGGGCCAATACTGACCCTAGAACTAGTGCTGACACCCAAAGCTTGTTGGGGCTGCGGGGTTGTATAGCTCTGTGTTTGGAGTATTGGATGAAAGAGAGTCCGTGATTATCAGTTGGATAAGAAATGAGAACATTTCTGGATTCTAACGAAAACATTTTGGAATGCACGGGAAAGAGCCTTACGGTAAAAGTAGCCGTGTGTGTGTATAGCGAGAGCAGTCTGTACTTACATCCACTTCACTCAAGACCACATCAACAACACTACCAATGACAATGAGGAAGTCAAAGACATTCCAGGGGTCTCCAAAGTAACCCTACGTGAGGATAAAACACAGACTATGATGAGATAATGGAAAAAGCAGGTAAAAAACTATGTTTATTCATTTTTGTAGAGAATTAGGTTTTGTCACTTGGCTGTCAAAGGCTGCCATTTTTACCTTTGCTTTAAAGGCAATCAGCTTTACAACCATCTCCAATGTAAAGAGGACTGTGAAGATGATGTTCAGGGTATCTGATAGCTTTGTCACATGGTCTGACTGGTTACAATGCTGAAAAACAGAAAAAAGATTCACATTTTGCCACCTGACATTTTATCCGAAACAACTTGAATCCTAAACAGCCGATATATTAAAGCAGCAATAAGGAGTTCTGTTCCAAAACTAGCACGCTAACTACCTAAAAGGCATGCAAAAACCTTGCAAAGACCACCAACAGCCCAGTTGACACTGATAGAAGCTTGCCAACAAGCTGGCTGGTGTCTTTGGCAGTATAACTGGCAATGTTATGCTGTGAAAGCTTTCTTCCATTTTTGCAAGGTGTTCCAGCCAGGAAACACAGAACTACATAGTGCATATCCTGGATGGTTAGTGGGAAAGACACAGGTGTTTATCTGTCTTTAACATGACCATTGTTATCAAAAATGAATTTGAGGATGGTACCAAAACTAGGTATCTAAAAAAACCATAGGCTACCTTAAAAGTCTCAAATTGTTGCATAGTGTTTAAACACTTTAAGCCATGAAAGCCAACACCCCAAACCCCCCCTTACTGGAGAGGGAACGCTTACCTGTATCCCCAGACAGAGCGTGTTCAGCATGATGAGGAAGAACATCAGGTACTCAAAGTAACACGACGTCACCAGGTACCACACCTGGTACTGATGGGGGTTCTTGGGAATGTAGCATCGGAGAGGTCTAGCTTTCAGCGCGTACTGCACACACTGACGCTGAAGGAAACGAGACACAGAAAGGTTACAGAAAGGCGTACTAGAAGATACAATTGCTCTGGGTTACAGAAAGGCGTACTAGAAGATACAATTGCTCTGGGTTACAGAAAGGCGTACTAGAAGATACAATTGCTCTGGGTTACAGAAAGGCGTACTAGAAGATACAATTGCTCTGGGTTACAGAAAGGCGTACTAGAAGATACAATTGCTCTGGGTTACAGAAAGGCGTACTAAAAGATACAATTGCTCTGGGTTACAGAAAGGCGTACTAGAAGATACAATTGCTCTGGGTTACAGAAAGGCGTACTAGAAGATACAATTGCTCTGGGTTACAGAAAGGCGTACTAGAAGATACAATTGCTCTGGGTTACAGAAAGGCGTACTAAAAGATACAATTGCTCTGGGTTACAGAAAGGCGTACTAGAAGATACAATTGCTCTGGTTACAGAAAGGCGTACTAGAAGATACAATTGCTCTGGGTTACAGAAAGGCGTACTAGAAGATACAATTGCTCTGGGTTACAGAAAGGCGTACTAAAAGATACAATTGCTCTGGGTTACAGAAACGCGTACTAGAAGATACAATTGCTCTGGGTTACAGAAAGGCGTACTAAAAGATACAATTGCTCTGGGTTACAGAAAGGCGTACTAAAAGATACAATTGCTCTGGGTTACAGAAAGGCGTACTAGAAGATACAATTGCTCTGGGTTACAGAAAGGCGTACTAGAAGATACAATTGCTCTGGGTTACAGAAAGGCGTACTAGAAGATACAATTGCTCTACTTCAACCTAATATTAAAGTTTTACCTGGTTTTTGTCCAGCTCACAGTCCGGATATTCTTGCTCTCCTTGTGTTCTGAAGGTAACAATGACGAATCCCACAAAAATGTTCATCATGAAGAAGGCAATCAGGATGATGTAGATGATGAAGAAGACGGAAATATCCACCCGGTTGTTAAAAACAGGACCCATGTCCTCTTTGTCTGAGTCAATGGCTTTGTACAGCAACCTGGAAGAAAGATGAATTCACAATTGGTGTTTGATGTGGTGTTTGGACATTTGATGTGGATGGACATTATTTTGAACTTTACAAGAGTGTGTGTGTGTGTGTGTGTGTTCATGTTGGACTTTAAAATGCTTAAAAACGATATATATGCAATGTTGTAAAGTACAAATGAATGGTCTCTGCTGATGCTGACCATTGTGATTCCTCCATACTTACTCTGTCCAGCCCTCAAACGTGGACACGGTGAAGAGAGCCAGCATGGCTCTAAAAATGTTGTCAAAGTTGAAATCATTGTTGACCCACTCTCGTGGTCTGACCTCAGTGTCATGTAGAGAAAACTGCATTTGTTTAGTGAAGTTCCCCCTGAGAGACAAAGAATACATATATTTTTGTATACATGACTGGAGAAAATCAATCTGTGTGATAGAAGCAAAGAAGGAGAGTGGTAGTTACAGTTAGAAACAGGAGATACGGTTAACATAGAGGTTAAAAAAAAATTTCAGAGCACTTACTGACAATCGGCCTCTGTGAGTTGGGAGGGGTCTGTGCAAGAGTAGAATTTCCCCTGAGAAAGAGAATTGAATTCAGCCGGCTCTGATGAATTCAGTTTTGAAAGCATAAAATGAGTTGAGCCTGGGGTTGAGGTATCTTACCTTAAAAAGTTGCACACCTATGCAGGCAAACATAAAGTCTAGCACCATAGTGACCAGAATGATGTTGCCAATAGTCTTGACAGCAACAAAGACACACTGGACCACATGCTGTATAAAAAGCAATGTCATATACAAGATTAAAATACATTTAAGAAAATACTTAATAATTGTTAATTACTGATTAGTAAGTCAGACTAATGTACCTTTAACCCTTTGGCTCTGTTTAAAGCTCTTAGAGGCCGGAGTACCCTCAACACCCTGAGAATCTTCACCACAGAGATGGCACTGGACCTGCAGATAACAGAGAACCATACTCTGAGAAACAGAGAACCATATTCTAGAAACAGAGAACCATACTCTGAGAAACAGAGAACCATACTCTAGAAACAGAGAACCATACTCTAGAAACAGAGAACCATACTCTGAGAAACAGAGAACCATACTCTGAGAAACAGAGAACCATACTCTGAGAAACAGAGAACCATACTCAAAGCAACATGCCATCCTTCAGGAGTTGTTTTGCTATAGTAGTCATATGCTGTCAATACATCACAGAGACAGCATTTTTTATATTCAGATGGTTTATTTAGTAATATGCTGTGTGATAACACTCACTCCAATCCAAAAGACAAGAGGGAAACGATCACAACAATAAGATCCAGGATGTTGAAGGAGTTTCTGCAGAAAGAGCCCTCGTGCAGAAATGCACCGTAAACAGTCATCTGCATCCAAAAAACAGAAAGATAATAAGCTTACCAATAAATCAAGAAAGATCCATTTTGGGTTATGATAAAAGCAAGGAACAGAATCACAAAGGTTGTCAAGGTTACCTTGAGCACAATCTCAATGGTGAACACAGAGGTGAAGACAATATCAGCATAGGCCAGGATCTGTGGGAGACATCATAAGTGACAATTATTCTCTTTTGGAAAGGAAAAATCACAGGGGTAGATTGTCCCAGTGGGCTGAGTTCCCTTTACTACACTAGGGGGCGCCAGTGAGAGAGCTGACTGGGACCACCAGATGTCCATGATTTAGCACATACGTAGATGCCAAATTTAAAGTGTAATTTCTTCACACCTTATTCCTGAAGGCATTGGGATCAATGGGATCTTCAGCAGCCAGGGAGATACTGCTGAGGAGGATGAAGAGCAGGATGGTGTTGGTGAAGTAGGAGTGGTTGATGATCCGGTAGCACATCTTACGAATCCTTTTAAGTGGAAACAAAGCATTAGACATTAGCAAATGTCAGCAATGCGAGTTGTGTTGTCTGTCTGACACTAATGATAACTTTCTATCTATGGATGGTGTTAATGTTTTGGGTTGACTCGCTTGTTCTCAGGTCCAAATATGAAGAAGGAGCTGGCCTCAGGCAGGGGAACCGCCTCCTCTTTGAGCTGCAGGTCGGCCATGGGCCTCGGCCTAGGGGTATCTGGGATCTCCGGCTGCTCCTCCTCATCATCACCTGGGAGAGGAAGGTCAGATTTGTTACAACACTCTTCATTTTTGGCATTAGGCCGGCCTTGCCCCTGTATTGATCCAAGTACTTCATCGACCTAATTTTTCTTCGTCTTCGTTGTCTTCAATATCAAGCACAACTGAATTAGGAGCAAAGCTGATTTCTGCTGTTCAGAAAAAAATGTATGTCACAGTTCTGTACAAATGCAGCAGCACGTTTTAGCCTTGCTCAAGTCACTTCATGATTTAGAAAAATGGGCCAAGGCGATTTGAAAGCTCAGTGGTACACAAGCACAGGAGCATGTGGCTACACACCAGACATGGCTTTTTATAGTGGCGCATAACCTTACACCCCATGGCCATGTTTAGAGAGAGACACACTTTATTTAAACCATCCACACTGACACATATTCCCACCACTCAGCACACCAAAGTGTCTATATCTGTACTATAAATGTCATTTTAGCAGTCAAACGCTGTGTCGTCAGCATTACTGTACAGAGACTCAAAGCCCTTCACAATGGATTCATTTGTTGTCTCATTTTCATCTATCAGCAGTTAAGTCAACAATTCAAGGCACCAGACGAACCTGATGGCAAAGGCTGGAGTAACATTTTGCGTAACTGGTGGCAGAAGTGAGGTAATGAGGTTAGCAAGCACACACAAGACCAGTGGAGATGAGGTGTTAGAGCACACACACACAGCCACCACACACACACACACTCACAACACACACACACACACTCACACACACACAACACACCCACACACACACCCACACACACACACACACACACACACACACACACCACAAGGCCAGTGGAGATTAGGTGTCAGAGCACACACACAACACACACACCACATCCCACACACACACACCCACACACACACCACACACACAACACACACACACAAGACCAGTGGAGATAGGTGTCAGAGCACACACACACACACACACACACACACACACACACACACACACACACACACACACAAGACCAGTGGAGATAGGTGTCAGAGCACACACACACACACACACACACACACACACACACACACACACACACACACACACACAAGACCAGTGGAGATAGGTGTTAGAGCACACACACACACACACACACACACACACACACACACACACACACACACACACAATACCATAGGTGTCAGAGGCTTTGTACATAAATCAATCACCTTTCTGTTGGATTTTTTGTTTTTTTTGCGGACGGTCACTCAAAGGAGCAGGTACCGTCACACCGGTGTGTTTAGTTTGTTGTAGAATGTAAAAGTATCTTGGGGTCCACCGAATATAGCATGGCATTCTTTTTTTAACTTTTGTTGATGAACAACATTCTTTTATTAGAATGTTCAAAACTCCCCTGCTGAGGGGTTAAAGGACTTGTCTGAGTGGTGATGGCTGAGGTGATCACAGACTACTTAATGGCGTATTACGTGAAGAAGCCTGTTGTAGCAAGATGTGTGGGTGCCTAAAGTGACGAGGATTTGTATCCCAGTTTCTTGTGTTATATGTGTACTTGCATGCGACAGTGAGAGGTTTGACTGCTGTGGGAGGTCTCCAACCATTGGCACAAGGAAATTAACATCTTTTCCTGTGCTTAACTAATAATAATAAAAAAAAAACACTTGTCCATTTGTCCAAAACACATCAACATGAAGCCAAAACCTTCTGTATCACTTAGGGCAAGGGTTTTCAACTGGTTTTGTCCCAGAGACCACCATTCTGACCAGAAAGTAATCCACAGCCCACTGATGTGCCAGTGATTCCCAAAACATTTTACAGTCCCGTACCCTTCTTTTTCATGTTTGTAACCGCCGCTGCCGCCACGCCCCCTCCCCCCGCACACATATTCTGCGTATAACACTTCAGTGTAATTTCTTCACTGAATATGGGTCTACATCAGTATTTTGGGCAATGCGACTTGGCTATTCAGACATAAATATGTCGACGGGCCCAGGTATATTTATAATAAAAAAAAAAGTCAATGGTGAACTGGTCAACATAAGCCCATGTCGCGGACCCCTGGTTGAAAACCCCTGACTTATGGCGTGCAGTAGGCTAATGCTAGTGTCTTCAGAGCATTACCTGGGAAGTCAGCGGTGGGGAAGGGGTCCTTCACCTCATTGACATTCGATTCAAATTCATCTACTTTCATCTGAGTGGGAAGACACAGTACAGCAAATCAAAAATAGTGGACCTGGTTTTCTGTTACGTTTAAATTCCCTCAAGATGTTAACACGGCCAAATAAATATTAACAGAAAATGTCAAACCAACAACAACTTTCTACACGCTTTGGAGACCCACCGTTGCTGTTGTGGCCATTCCCTCCATTGCCTTGGCCCTCTGGTCAGCCAGCTTCTTGGCTAAAGTATTCCTCTCCTCTTCACTCTTCTCTGCGGGACTTAGTCTGTCACGATACAATGGGATAAAACTATGACTGGCGGTGTCAATATTGCAACTAAATGCTGCTTAGTTCTACAGTGGTGTTGCCTTACTTATTGATTCAGATCAGATTGTGAATTTTTCTCTCTCACTTTTTTTAAGCTTCTTGCGCTCCTTCTCCATTTCTTTCTCCGCTTGGCCTGACGTTAGGGTCTCTGCCTCTGTGAGGTTGTCAACGGCGATGGCCAGGAAGACATTCAAAAGGATAACTGCCCCGCAGAAAGTTTAGGAAACAGCAAAGCTACCAGGTGACCACACCACGACCACACCACACAACCACAGTCCAAAACACTCTCTGATGACATGTACACTGAACAGGAGGTTCGGTGAAATGAACTCATTTAAGGATACAGTTTCCACAGACATAAAGGGTGACAAAGTAAATGCTGACAAGGATCCCAGGGAAAGATGGCCCTCCGTGAGCCATTATGGCATCATACATGATGGAGTTCCAATCCTCTCCCGTCAGGACCTGGAAAGGCACCGGCAACAGTTATCACCACAAAGAATTACCGTCTAAACCTTGCTTTCTTGAGTCATAATATATAGACATAATGGACATAACATATAGAAATAAGCTGAAACTCGTAGGCTAAGGCTTCCAGGTATACAAAAGCTACAGAGGCTGTACAATATTAATGCCCAAATACTGTTCATACTGTCAGATTCAAATACCTGGAAGACACTGATCAGAGCCTGAGGGAAGTTGTTGAAGTTGCTACGCCGCGGCACTTGGTCAGGGAAGTTGAATTTGCCACCAAACACCTGCATCCCCACGAGCGAGAAGATGACAATAAAGAGGAAGAGGAGGAGAAGAAGGCAGGCAATGGACCGCACTGAGTTCAGCAAGGAGGCTATGAGGTTGGCCAAGGATGGCCAATTCCTGAGAATCACAAATTGACAAAAGGAGCGTTCAATGGTATTATTTATTGTGACTTTTCTCATTGTGTAATCAATGGAATCTTTTTGGATTGCTATAGCTAGCTGATCACACACTGTCCCATACTCTTGCCCTCAGGTTCAGGTTCATCTGACTTACTTTGTGAGTTTCAGCAGGCGCAACAGTCGTATGCACCTCATCACCGAGATGCCCAGGGGTGTCATGACATTGGCTGACACCAGGATGATCTCCAGAATGCCAACCAGCACCACGAAGCAGTCAAAGCGGTTGAGTACGGAAAAAAAATAGACTGGCAGGCCAAAGGCATACATCTTCATGAACATCTCAATAGCAAACAGAGTCAAGAAGATTCTGTTGACAACATCTGCAACCAGGAGGGAGGATGTTAGTCCGAGAAGAGTTACTTCCACAAACATTTACATGACCATTTAACAAAGGTGATAAATGGTGATATCTTTTCCCTTAATGCTAATTTTCCTTTAACATGCAGACCTGTCAATGTTTGATTTCTGAAATGAAACACACCTTGCAACAGTGTGAGCGATTCAGACTGGTGATGATGCTCTGTGGCAATGGCCAGTGTGTTAAGGAAGACGGTGAGAATCACCATCCGGTTAAACCACTTGGTCTTCACAACGTTGATGCATTTCCGCCGTAAAATTGTGTTCCAGCGGCGTGCCAGGCGACTGCAGAGGGTGAGAGAAGAGTGAGAGGGTGAGAGAAGAGTGAGCTTGTGTTGATGATGACAGCAGACACAATGTTACTCACCCAAAATTCAAAACCATTTCTCTGTTTAGACTTACTAGTAGTAGACTACACGGTTCCAGCCTTCCATGTCATACAGGTTGTCTGTTTCTAAGCCATTCTCTTTCAGAGGAAGCAGCGCTAAGGCAGAGAATAAAAGCAACTCATTAATTTAGCTTGTACCCCTAATTTAGTAAATTCATTGTTGGATGCCTTTATAGATACTCTGCTTACAGCTTGTAAGCTTCAGTCAAATTTGTCATACCTAACAATTTGCCAAATGTAATTCACTTCAGATATCCATGAGCGAGGTGCAAAAGTTTTTGGAGCAAATTGAGAGGCACTGTATATGTTCAATACCTGTTCCATCCCCACAGTCCATGACCTCTGCTTGAGTGATCCATTCCATGTATCCATGCAAGTCTTCGTCCAGCTGCTGTCTCTCCCTCAACTTCGTGAACTCTCCCCTGGATCTGGACTTTTCGCGCTCCTTGGAGAACTCCCTAGGAGGAAAAAAAAGTACAAAGAAGACAAGATGAATCATCTCTGAGAAGCAAATAATTCACGCAAAGCATGAAGTGAAATTAAAGAATGAGAGAAACAGAGAAAATGTTAAAAAAAAACAAAAAAAAAACATTTCATACCCACTCAGGACTCCAAGAATGAGATTCAGCATAAAGAAAGAGCCTAGCAAAATGAGACTCACAAAATACACCCAGGCCCAGTCTTTACCAATACCATCATTCACCTGGAAGATAAAACACAGTTCTTTTAAGGTAAAACACCAAAGTATAAATTAGCATATGTAAATACAGCCAAATGCCTTCTTTGACAGGTGTTCACATTTCACCAAGTGTATGTCTATTGCCGGGATGTGTTAAGCAGCTGTGTGTCAGAGAGCATCGATGTCTTTACCCAGTACAGAACATCGGTCCAGCTCTCAGTTGTGATGCACTGAAAGACCGTGAGCATGGCAAAGCCAAAGTTGTCAAAGTGAGTGATGCCATAATTCGGTCCCGGCCAGCCCCCCCGGCACTCCGTCCCGTTGATGGTGCACCGGCGCCCGTGGCCAGCCTGGGCACATGGGGCAGGAACCTCGTTCCCCTCAGTCGCCAGGATGTCTATGACAGAAATGTTTATTCGTTTTTTTTTTTAAATTTCTTATGTAAAATAGTATGTATTGTTACACTAGGTCTCTATTGCTAGTAGCTTGATTGTTCTCTCCTTTGTGCGTCGCTTTGGATAAAAGCGTCTGCTAAATGACTAAATGTATGTAAAAAGAAATGGAACATTTACCAAATACTGACAGCAATGAACTATCTACAAATCTGATAGAAAACCAATGGACTGATAGTCCAAAGGCTCCTGAGGGATTCTCCCAATGCATGGACTCCTGTCTGCTCTGCGCGTCTGGATGTTTGTGTCTCCTGTTTCCTGTGACTTGCCTGTTCCTTCATAGTAGCAGGTCTTATGCATCTTGCACTTGAAGAGCTCCAGACCCATGATAGCATAAATGGTGACCACGAGGAACACCAGCAGGGCGACGTGGAAGAGGGGCAGCATGGCTTTGATGACGGAGTCCATCACCACATGCAGACCTGGAATGTTAAGTGTGGTTACTGAAGCCATGAACTGATGATATTTAACCACCTACTGAGTCAACGGAGGCTTGTTTTGGCCTGGGGTTTAGTTAGTGTTGTCTTACTCGGGACGCCTGTGATGAGACGCAACGGACGCAGGACTCGGAAGGCCCTTAAGGCTTTCATGTCAAACCCGCCTTGCTTCTCCACAGGGTGCCCACCCAGTTTGTTGATGCCGTCCACAATGAGAGTGAAAAGGCTGTGGAAACATCAGGGGACATCAGTTTGGTTTCCTGTACATACACACTTTCCCCCCTTTCCCGGTTGTTTTTGAGCATAAAGGCAAACCACTTGGTACTAGTTACACAGTTCGTCTTGCGCTTTGTCATTGTTATTTTTTGAGGACACAGACATACCAAACAACATTAGAAAGCTTATGTAAACAGGACTAAAGTTAGCTTCTTTGGAAAAACCGATAGCACATTAGCACTGCCATATTTCATCAGCCTGATCTTACCCCATAAACACGATGACAAAGTCCAGTAAATTCCAGCAATTCCGTAAATACGCCCCTTCATGGAATAAGAACCCGTACGCCACTAATTTTAGAAAGCACTCCACAGTGAAGATGACCAGAAAGATGTATTCCAGAATCTCCTGTTAGAAAGAAGAACACAACATAGGCCAGTTGATGAACAGTCAATGATGCAGGGTCTCTCATAGCTTTAGCTCAAGGTATTTCATTAGCTTTATTTTTGTTACACATTGCATATCAGAAGGCATTTATGTTAAGCTCACTATAGATTGAGCTCACAATTTTACAGTATTTTAATATGTAATGCATGGAAGGGCATACACATTACCATTACGAAGTCAATGTTTTGTCAGATTATGTCAGGATTATCAACACAATCCAAGAATCTATTTGGTTCATATACGCCTCCGTTTATGTACATTTATGCATGTGGGTTGTACTCGAGTACAAGTGTATTCCTGACCCATGTTCTTGGAACACTTTGCCGTATTATGAAATCAAATGTGAGTTTGATGGCTTATTTTGATGTCTTGGTAACGACTGTGTCGGAAAGAAGGAGAAGAAGGAGACGAGGGAGACTTTGAATAAAACCTCTGTGCTCTCTTTTACACGCATGCTGATGCTAACGTAGGCCAAGGGCGTACTGTGACCTCCTGTTTATGCCCAACTCCTAATGGTTAAGTCTTTCATTTTTAGTTACATTAACACCGAGTATTATAGAACAGGAACTAAGAAAAATAATGTACAGCAAATCAGACCTTGAAACACAGTGTAAAACTCTAAATAAAGACTGAGAAATTTGGCAAGTGTTTGGCACAAAAATTGCGTTCATGTATGCAAAATGGTGAAGACACTACGTTATATTTCTGCTGGCACTTTGAGGCGAGCTGTTCTGTTTCCACTAGCACCCGTGGGGCGAATTTGTCATTTTGCTTTTATTTGATTTTCTTCTCTGTGGTGGGGATGGCTCTGTTCATTATGGCCAGAGCTGCCAGCGAGAGAAAGATATTTGCATATGTAACAGGTTAGAAAATCAGTTTTAATAATTGCACAAGATAGTCTGTTACCTGTATTTCAGTTTCTTTTTGATCTTTTATTTTGATATCACAAGCACACTGGTTTTGGGGGTCTCTGGTAGCCCCCCACTGTCTCCCCCTGTTTTGTTCCTCTCTCCCCCCTTCCTCTTTCCTGTTCGGCATATGCTGGGAATGAGGTAGGTGGTTGAGTTTCAGTGGGATAAATAATCCAATAAATATTGCCTTTAAAAATAGGCATCGAGGTTCTTATATATCTTCTTACAACTTATTATTATTATGTGTGTAATATATCTATACTATTTTCATGAAATTTTCATATTGTTTATATGTTTTTCCTTTTGCCACATGTGGGGGCTAGCATTGACAGTGGAGCTAGGATACAGGAGCTCACCAAACTGTGTGTCTGTTGGTGTGCTTTCACAGGTGTCATAACAATTTCACTTATCTTTCTTAATGTTTATATTACAAGTCTGTTCTTATTTTGCCTGTTTGACATATGCTGGGAATGACCATTGACAGTGGAGCTAGCATACAGGAGCTCACCAAACTGTGTGTCTGTTGGTGTGCTTTCACAGAAATAAATATCCATCTCAGCAACAGTTGTCCACGGGTCACATTCCATTACACAACGCAGAAGTTACACCGGTTACACATACTTATGAACTTTTAGTTTGATTTGTCTTGAAAATGTATCCTCAGATTAAGAGAAAAATTCTTGTGTGGAGATGTATTCAGATATAAAACATTGTTCAAAGGGAGTGTGCAGTATTTCAACATAGCGCAACGACATTTACTACTTGATGAATGTGAATCACAAAATCTCCAGAAGCGTGTGTGTGTCTGTTAGGTGACACTGTACCCGACCTACTTCTAACGGCACACTAGACCGGGTCCCTCTAAACCTATCAGCCTCCTCCTGTTTCAGGACACATAGCAAGCATGGTGCTGTTGGGACTCGTAATGGGGACGATGGGCAACTATTAAGCTATGGACGAAATCAGGGCATGCCATCGGAGTCAGATGAAATCCAATGGCAGCAGAATACTACTAGTGACATCAGGATATGACTAAATGAGCTGGCGCACGCTCTGAGTGACCTGAATACTTTATGGCTTGAACGGTTCAAGAATTTTTATGTTGGTTGGACTGTGATGAAAAGCAGAAGATCGTTTTTCATCTTATTTTCATTGATATTTTTTTTTAAATATCACTTAAAGTTAAACAGGGATTTTGAACTTGTGTTTGAACTTGAAGTGCTCACTGGATGCATCCATTGGTTACCAAGTGTTGAGTCAAATTGTTGAATATTCCCAGGCAATCCTGAATATTCAGGTAAGCATCATAATTCTATAATTTATCTGAGTGGACTGTAACAGGAATAATTGTGTTTCTGTTCAACAGAACTTTTATGGGATGAACATGACGAACTGAGCTATAATCCCAGACATGTTTCAGCCTGGCCTCAGGAAACTCCCCACAGGTTTTGAGTTTATCTTTAAACTCCACTCTCACATCTGAGGAACATGCTCCCACGAGTGACGTCAGAGGCCTCAACTAAGTTTCTTCGAGTGTGAGCTAAATATAAAGCACATGACACACAGTGCTCCTGCTAAGAGGCCCAGCACCTGCCACTCGTATTTAGTATCAGTTTCAAAAACACATCAGGGATTCTAAATCACTGGCCATGTATAGTTTGTTTTCTCCAACATTCTTATCACACATACACATACAGTACACATACTCATCCTTCATATTCTAATTTAATAATAATCATTCAATCTTATATAGCGCTTCTCTAAATACCCGAAGTCGCTTTACAGAGTCCAGAGTCCAGTAGTCATTCATACATACACAGTCATACCGGTGGTGGTAAGCTACATCAGTAGCCACAGCTGCCCTGGGGCAGACTGATTTATCATGGCACATGAAGTGGCCATAGGGATAGAGCTCATTTAACATCATCATTAGAACTGGATGCCACATATACATACAAACCAAAAATACTGTTGGTGGTACATTAACGAAATAAGGGCAGCGCTCACACTTCACTTTCCTCATAAATTCACTGGGTCGTTAGTTGTGAGGCTGATCTGAGATCAGGCTAGACTTTCTGACACTGAAGTATGTGTTGAACCTGATTTGAATACAAATGATTTATTTGACACCAAGATTATAATTGCTAAACAACGCAGTGTGAAGTCATAACTGTTATCATCAGGCTATGGCTACAACAAAAAATAAATAATCCTGCAATTAAGTTACATCCAGAGCACAGCTCATGTTCAAAATACGGCTGGTATCTTACAAGTCAGCATTACTTTAGTACTTAATAAACCATAAATACCAATTGAAGGTGAAATTTCAACAGCTGTTTGTAACTATAATGGCCTGGTGAGGACAAGCCACACATGCATCAAGAGCAACACGTTCTGAAACAGCAAAGCCACCAACACTGAACCTTCCCAGTATAAACACGCAGGCCTGTCGGCAGGACAACCGAACTGGGGATGGGGGGGGGTTGATGTGGTGGTTGAAGGATTGCAGGGGACATTTGGATTTCATGGGGGGGCATTTGGCACATAATGTGAGCAATGAAGCCTAGTTACTGCTGACCCAAACACATACACTCATTACACACATACAACACGATTAACAGTATCAACACAATCAGACCGTGGGCGGTATACTATTATAGTGTTTTGAGATGAGAAAGATCATGGAAATGCATGGCTTATCTGTTATAGATGTTTTTTTGAAGCCCTATAGCTTCAAAACCTGTATCTTTTTTTTACTGAAGCAACGGCCAACGAACCAAGACTGTATCAAAGCAATGCCACGAAACGAGAAATACTACTAGGGGCGACAGTGGTACAGGAGGTAGAGAAGTCGTTTAGTAAACAAAAGGTTGCTAGTTCGATTCCCTGTCGAAGCGTCCTTGAGCAAGACACTGAACCCCTAATTGCTCCTGATGTGCAGTGTGCCATCAGTGTAAAATGTGTATACATTGTAAGTCGCTTTGGATAAAAGCGTCTGCTAAATGACTAAATGTAAATGTAAATGTACTATATCCTGTATTGGTCAATAGCAGCAAAATGTGGTTTGTGCTAACCGACATGCCCCAGCGAAGTGAATTAGGCCTATGTGACTTTCTCAGGTTGCTAGCATTAACTCAAGCTAACAAATCCACACATAATAGGCCTGCAATACAAGCAGAGAAGGCCTTGGTTGATGATGTTTTGGATAGGTTTCCCAACTACACAGTTCAGTTATACTTACATAGGACTATGAGTTGCCCAGTACTTTAGTCCTACTTATATAGTTTAGTCCTTTACTTTAGTACTTTAGTCCTACTTATACACAGTTTATACTTATATAGGACTATTAGTTGCAAAGTACTTACATTTGTTCCAGGCTGTGAACTAAAGGGCTACCCTGATGATTTTGTTTTGTAAGTCTCTTTGGACAAAAAGCATCTGTTAAATACCTATACTGTAACTATAAACTATACACCTTTCTTCACAAGAGACATTATCACTGCAACCGTGTTCATAGGGCACTTACGTTCATTCTTGCTAGATGATTCATTTATTTCCAGACCTCACTCTGGCGCATTATGTTCATAAAAATGTATCAACTGTGTATTATTATTTGCAAATTAACACGGGTAATGATTTGAAGGATTTTTTTTCCTTGGCTATTCATTTTGGGAGGGGAGGGCACTTGGGTGGGTTTTGTTGGGCACATGGATTTCCGTTGAGGGGGCATTAACACCCAATCCCCCCCTTTGGCGATGGGCCTGTAAAAACGTCTAATCCCTTCTAGTCACACTGACCAGTGTAGGTGTAAAGGTCAAGGTTCACTCACCAAGGTGTTGTTGGAGTCCTCGGTGGTCACCTCAGGCAAGGGCAGGAAGATAGCCAGGGAAATACAGTTAGCCAGGATAGTCAGAAGGATTATAACCTCAAATGGCCTGAAATGAAATGCTTAGGAAAACAACTGAAAGTTCACTGGTATTGTGATGGGGTAATTTTGTGACATGGCAATTGTATTGTTTCGTTGCTTTTGATAAAAGAAACTGTTTAGGTCAGCCTTTTGGCTTTATATGAAAATAATTCATATAATGCATTAATTGCAAATATATTTACGGTGGTAAGTGGAAACGCCATGAAAATAATAGTATGGAAACTGATAAGCCGTTAGTAGTGAGCTGCTATTTCCAAATCTACAAAGTAAGGTGTTTTTATTTTGACTTGGCTTTAGCTCCATTTAGCTTCGTCCGACGCTTATTTTTAGCAATGGAAAAAGTCCAGTAAAAATGATCGTTCTGAACGTTCTGTTGCATAGGGGGACTTGCTATGAATTAGCAAAAACACAGTTGAAGGGTCACAAGTTTCTTGGTAGTGTCATGAGTGCACATGACACATATACAACTACCATCGGCTGTACATATGGCCACCCTGAAATTCCACACCTAAAGCGTAACATATATCTGCCCCCTTCTGCTTCACTGTGACCCAGCCTCCGGCTCTAGCACATGTGCATATCCACCAGCAGAGGGCGCTGCATCAGAATTCCTCTGCCACCTCAGCATCATGTCCTCTGTGATGCGACTGAACAGCTGCAGCCGCCCAGGGTTATTAAACCATTCACATACAGTGCCGTACAGTACTTATTAAAGCCCTTGCATGTATAATTACAGACCTGCAATTAATTATAACCCTACCCTGTCCCACAGGACCTACTTCTGAACCTGACAGGAAGTTTTTAGTAATTGTGTTGTTACTTTCAGACTGTTCTGGAGTGATTTGGACCAGAAAAGGTGCCTTAGTGCTGTGAGCTTGTGCAATATGCAGAGTAAATGGTGCTGCTGCTTATTATCATTGCATACATACACCTTTCTACAGCTTTTAACTACAGCTTTGTTTTGAGAGGAAACATTGGCATGTTCAGAATGAGGACAATTATACTTACTATAATTACTGTAAGACTATTAGTCTTAGTAAATCCTACAACATGCAGCTGATTTCAGTGTACAATGTCAACAGAACCATTGTACCTATCGATGTCTATATTTTATGCTAACTATATTACACAGAAACAGAATACCTAGCTCTTTGGTGCAAAGGTGATTGTTTCAAATGTAAGAGCAGGAAGCAAAGAGGGGTGGTGGGGGTGTGCGAAAAAAACACCTGGCTTAGACATTTCCCTCTGCACTATGCCCCGATATTTCCGTCTACCATATTTAAAACACAATGCCCACCAGCTGGTCAGTTATCACCAAATTAAAGGGCCTCGATGAAGCCTTTCACTGGTGGCTCTAAATAGCGAGAGGTTAGGCCATGGATAAGCACCCCAGACAGCGACAAGGCCTTAGCTAAACGCTTTAAATCTACTCTGGTAAGTCAAGTGCATGCCGGAAATCTTGACACCACCCACCGGCGCCCCCTGCCATTGTCTGTTGTGTGGACATGACAACACCAGAAGAAAAGGAGGGGTGTCGATAATCATGTCAACTGTGCCCTCCCTCTCTCTCTTTCAGTGTGTTACTGTATGCCCTCATAGATGTACAGCAACAGGCCAATGAACTAGATTTGGTCCTCTTCCCCCCACTCTCTCCTGAAGACAGATATCATGCTTCACTTGTATTCTGAGGAAAGTACATTATGCCAGTGCTGTGTGGATGGATAGATACATGTACAGTTGTGGTGTTAGCTTTACCTGTCTTGCTTTTTAAGCATCATGTGTGTGGCTTACGGCCATCTCGTGGCTCACTGTGTGTGTGTGTGTGTGTGTGTGTGTGTGTGTGTGTGTGTGTGTGTGTGTGTGTGTGTGTGTGTTATAAAGCAGATCGCTGTGAAGGATACTTCCATTCCACGATGTTGATGCAGGCCTTGCGGAAGGGGTTCTTCAGCGTGAAGAGGAAGAGGGAGCGGGCGGGACGGGGGTTACCCCCTGTGGCCGCCAGCTTCTTCAGTTTCTCCTTCTGCTTCCTCTTCAGCTCTTCCTCGTTCAAGACGAGGGCTGCTGGCGCGTTGCCGCCCTCCATGTTGGCCGACGTTCCCGCTCCAAAAAAACAGCGCACTCAATCCCAGTGGAAACAAAAAGTAAGACACCTGAGTCTGTTGTCCAAATCCAAATTCAAATTCCCCCGAGAAAAAAAAACACGTGAGCAAGAAGTCCTTGTCTTCCTTACTGCAGCTTCATGACCAAGGCTTTGCTGTGTATGTCCAGAACGTCCTGTTTTCCACCACCGTCACCTTCTTAAACCGTTCCCCACCTTAATCCCTTGTTCTTTCTGAGGGACACGGGGGCTGCCTCCCGTCTTCTTGGCCCTGCTCTGTTCACTCGAAAAATTACACCAGGCAGGGGGAAATTAGAGGAGTGGCAGGCAGGAGGAGCAGTTGGCCAGAGGTTTATATATAGACAACGAGCGACTGGCCATGCTTGGGGTGGGGGGGGCTGGAGGTGGTAAAGGGGGAGTTGTCAAGAGTTGGGGTGAGGGGGGGGGTTTGTGTGACGGAGCGAGGGGGCAGATCAGGTGGGAAGCTGGGGTGGTACGGGCTGGGGTGGTAAGGGCAGGCTCCTGAAGCTGCAGAAAACCGAGGCCACCCAGACGCAGCTGTCACACACCACTGCTCCTCCTGACATAATCAACGCAGATGATAGACGTGGGGACCCACGGGAGGAGAGCACAGGGATACCAGTAGAGAGAGGGGGGGGTCGGAGATCCACAGCAATCATATGACACTGTGCAGATGTTTGCGGGAAATGTTTATAGAGTCTGACCAGTGCTTCCGAGTATGTGCTTGAATGGGGGGGTTTCAGAGGAATCAGAGATGGTGACAAGCATATGACTCCATTGACCAGGACTATCTCTCTGACATGGTACGGTCAGAGTATTACAGACCCTATAAAGTAACACTAGGCAACAATTGGACACTTTTTGAGGTATGGTTTTATAGGCAACTAGTTTTGGTACCATCCTCAAATTCATTTTGATAGCATATGGTCATGTGAAGGACAGATAAACACCTGTGTCTTTCCCACTAGCCTTCTCGGATATGCCCTATGTAGTTCTGTGTTACGGTCAGAGTATTATACACCCTTTATACTACAGGCTCAACGAACACAAAAGGCAAAGAAGTAAAAGCATTTAAGCTATTTAAGCTTTTTATGCTCCCCACGTACAATACAAGCATGAAAACACAGGTACAGTGCATAATACAACAAGTTAATCATATGTACTTCAAATAAAAAAAACTGTGCAAAACAACAGAAATTTCACATTTACTGTCACAACCAATTCAAGTAATAGTTTCAAAAACTACCACAAATTCAATAGGAAATAAATAACTTTTAAACACCTTCCAAAATGGAGGTGCAAACAGTGAAAGTAGATTTTTCAAATCTTTCAGAGAAAGTGCAGACTAGCGAAGTAGCTTATGTGGTTATTATATGTTAGGTACAACTAAAGGAGAATGATATGCCATGGGGTGATTTAACTGTAGCTTCATGGTTTTCTCAATAACATGCCAAATGTAATCATACATCCTCAGCGATTTCCTACTTTAAAACTGTACCTTGAAGCTTCTAGAAATGTTAGTGGTAGATATCTAGGTATATCTGATGAACCAATTTCTACAAAACTGGATTAGTCTGAGGAATTTAAGAGACCACATAAAACCAATATTCATTTGATAAAAGTGCAACTCAATTTAAAGAAATCAGTCCCTTTGTCTCGCTTGCTTACGTTGATAACAAATAAAAGTAGATAAATACATACAAATAATACAACCATCAAATCATGACAAATCATGTATTCCAAATCTAGGTTTGGTTTCACAAGGCAGCGTAATTGGTTAGCTTGAGTGAGAACTTTATGAAAGCGTCCGGATTCAAGTAGCAGTAGTTTCCCTTACAAAGACTGAGTGCTGAAGTGTCAGTCCACTTCCAGACACTTACTACACTATCCAGTTTAGTTGATTATATTAGACAAACGGAGCCATATTGTTTTTGAAGGACACCAATGCTACTTGACATCCAGATCCTTGTTTGAAGCGTGACCTTGACAGTAGCACTTTGGGGCAAAAAAGAGGAGATCTGAGCTGACAGCAGCCTGGGCGGCTTTAACTGAGCATCTTGTGACGGTCGAACACAGTCTTCCGCTGTTCCTGCACCTGCTTCTTCCAGCGCTGCTGAGCTCCTTCTACCCGCTCCAGAACGGTGCTCCCACGATCCAGGGCGTCCTCGGCCTGAGGCGGGATGTCCTATAATGGAGAGGTAAGACAGGTCGGTTTTCAAACCATAACACTACAACTAACTGGTAGCTGCACTTAGGTCACTCATTTCGGTCCTTCACAGGTGGGTCAATTGCCACTCAAAAGCAACCCAGATGCACAAAGAAATTCATTCACACTTCACTTGAATATCACTTGACTTACGGCTTTTATCCAACCACTCATACAACAGTGGGTCTGTTGCTAGTTTGTTTACGTTCTTGTCCTCAGCAATACACACATACATACATACATACATACATACATACATACATACATACATAATAACACTTTTTGAACTAAGATCACTATGCTGATATGAACAGTGGCAGAGCCAGACTATTTGTATAGGGTTGGCCACCCCTTTGGCTCAGCCCATGGATATGAAGTCACCAAGTGCTTTGGTGTGCACGCGTTGGCATATGGAAATCTGTACCTCTGCATCCTCCTCGTTGTGAAGTTGCTGTGTGTAAGGTTGATGCTTGCGGATGAGTGGGTCAATGAGCAACAGGAAGAGCATGTACAAGACAAGGCTGCCCACAACAGACAGGTAGATTATTATGGTCACCTATGGGAGGAAAACATCATCACTTTCAACACCATGGCAAAAATACAAAGCAAAAGCCTTGTTGGTATTCTTCATTTTGATCTAAGCTGTATAGAGCGAACAACACACACAAGACAGATTAGAATGGATGAGTGTGTTTGGGTTTCGTACCTTGATTGTGTTACTGCTGCGTTCCTCATACTTGCATTCACAGAGCAGACAATAAGCTTCCACATCATGTCCGGGAACAGGCATTGGATCCACAATATGCAAGCAGTTACTAAGACACAGAGACAGACCTATGATTCATTTCCCCCAGGTTGTAATTGAGTCTATAACTGCACTATTTACTTCTTCATATCATATTGCCTTAAAGCTTTATATACGTGAAACATATACAAAAAAATTGTGACAGCTCACCAGTCTTTCTGTGACACATTCCTGTTGTAGATGTTCCCGCTGATGTTTCTGTAGGGCGGACAGATGCACTTACATCGCACGTCTTCAAAATTCTGAAAAATAATGCTTCTCAGTCAGAGCACAATTCACCTCTGTCATCGTACTTTAGGTCAATACATAGTTTGCTGTCTGGTTACCTTATTGGCATGAACGATGGAGATTCCCTCGAAGCACAACAGGGTGAAGGCAACAACCAACAGAGCCCTTAGGCTGGGTACTTTGTCAACTGACATGTCCAGTTTATGCTGCCTTCAGATCTGGGCAAACAGATGAATTTTTGCATTGTGAGTACATGAGGCCAGTGTTATATTAACGAGGGTTGTTATGTACAAATAAGCTTGCAACCTTAACTATTTGTTATAATGCCTTTGTAAACTAGCTATCCTAGATAGATTGATAGCCAGCCAGGACATAACGTTACTCCATTACGTGGAATAACAGGGACATGTGACATTACTATAGATTAACAATGACGTTGCACACTACATGTAATGAAAGACCATTTAATGTCCGATACATGTCAGATAGGATGCTTAATTAATAAACATATTGCTGCATGATAACTGGCTACAGTTTCTTGAAAATGTTTCTTGTTTGCGCTAAATTAACTAGTTGGCTAGCTAGCAATCTGCGTCAAGTACAGCTAGCTATTGCCGCATAAGCCGCAGACATAAATTAGATCATTTAGCGTGTCCTTACGTCCATATATAAACTTATACTTTGATGACTGAAGATTTGATGCGTTCCTTACTTGTTTTAAAATGCGTCGACCGCCCAAAATGTGATGCTAGCTAGCTATGATGGAGGTCCTATGGAGTCGCCCTGCGCCCCTGAAACAATCTTCAGCAGAACACTGCCATCTATTGGATTGGAGCTGGATCTGGCAGATCTACCTGGGAGAGCTGATTTTTCCCCTGCTATATTTGTTATGCATTTTACAGGTTGTCTGTGATCTGTATAGTACAGCCATTGTGTGGATGGATGGACGGAAGGACAGGCAAATGCAGATTGATAGAATTGCATTCTTTTTTCACCATGGTAAAACTATTTCTAGTTTCGACCAAACCTCAGTGAGGTTTTGGGCCTGTGTTGTCTTGTCGCTGTAGGTTATAGTTCCCTGTAACTGGTTTAGTTCTCTATATGACTTCCACATCCCACTCCCACACAAACACAAATAACACTCCTATGATAGATTGTCTGCACTGGAAAGGGGATGTTGTCTGTAATCACCTTTTGATGTTTCTATCTATGATTAGGATGTTGCTAAGTTCACAGCAAAATGAATTGTGTTGGGTTCCAGCAATATATTCCTTAATTCTAAAAACTAAGAAAGAATAATGAGGGTGAGCATCAGAGTCATTGCACCTTTTTAAACCCTCAGTCTATTGATTTAGGATTGACATGTTTCTTGATAGGACCAGCAGGGGGGGTGTGACTTCGTCGAAAGAGCTCAAGGTATCTTCTGTAACAGGGTGCATGAGGCAGCCCCAGAAGGGCCACACGTCCGGGAGTGAGGCGAGGAAGTGCGTGAACGACAGAGCGAAAAGCAGCTGAAACAAACTGAAAAAGAGGAAAGAAGTTATGTCTCTTCAGCCATGGACTTACGTTCAGAGTTGCTTAAGTCCATTTGGTACGCTTTTACTGCTCTGGATATAGAGAAGAGTGGAAAAGTGTCGAAGTCCCAGCTAAAGGTGAGCTGTTGGTCCACGTTGAAGTAAATCCGGCTTCATTTTCAGCTTTTGATGCACTTCTGTCTCTCATCTCAAGTTCCTTAAATGCATCCTGTTGCTTCGGAAGAGACAGAGAAAGAAAACTATGACTTATGTACTATTTGTTCACCAACAATTATGGCTGTGACTTGCACTGAGATCTATATTGTCCTCTTAAACTGTAATATTCAATATGTAATGTTTGATTATTTGCTGACACAACAAATTCATTTGTCAGCAAATCCTTACTTGTAAAGAGTCCATGATGAACACCTTGTTCTTTCTACAAAGGAAATATGCAGGCCTACCCAAAAGTCATTGAGAGCACATTGCCTCTATGTTTCGCAGTGCTTGAAATGGTACTACTCGTTCCCCTACATGTTTCAGGGATCCATGTTTCTGTGGATGTAACTCTCAGACAATTGCAGTATTAAGATGTAGCAGTTTGAACACACCAGATTTTTGCATACACTAATGGCAGTAGACTTCACTTGTTACTATGTTACTATGTGTAGTGTTGTCTGAATTTGAGGTAGGTGTTTTTGATTCAGTGCAGAGAGATAAAGAGGCCAACTGGATGTGGTTTTAAAGTTTATTAAGTTATACCTCAGATACACGTGTGGAGGTTCAATGAAAAGTCTGCAATGTTAGCTAGCATGATGACTTTGAAAGATGTGTTCAACAAACGGGACTTCAGGGGCTCCGTAGAAAGCCTATTTCTAAGAATCCATCAATAAGTTGTATTTCAATTCAATTAATTGTAGTTTTGTTGATACAATGTATCTCTACTATTAATATGTCTACCTTTATCCTATGTTCAATGCCCACTTTTCAGTTGCTATTTGTGCTTGGCGCACTACGGATACGACCTGCAAGGGCAGTAGCATCATGCCTTCATCATACTTGCAGAAAATAAAAAAACAAACCCACACTAACAGGTGGACGTAAAGTAATAAAATCAAAATATTGATGACTCTGACTATGAATTAGTTGATCGGTTATCTAATTTCCCACCAAACAAATAGTCTAACCTAAACAAGTTCTTTAGGACAGCTACTGTCTAAAAATAGCCTGCGTCACTGTACAAACTCTTTTTCCTTTCCACTCTATTACTTCTTCTTCTCATTGCACCCGTCGGCAGGAAAGACAAGCTCCAAACTCCACCCATGCTCAGATACAGAGTGTCACCAATGAGGTCCTCGCAATAATCACTTTTTTCTCAGTCTATGTCGCATTGTGTACTATGAAAGTCATTATTCATTCTCAGTTTCTTGGTAAATACCACCAGTGACTCATTGCTGGAGATGTTAAGAAAATTAGTCAGTAAGGCTTTATCGGAAGGCAGCCTTTTGATTTGTTCTTTTAAGCGAGATACATCTTTGACATGAACTATATGAAATCTGCATTCATGCAAATGCTTTAAACTTCAAAAAGCATCTGTCCTTGTGCGGTGGGATATACAAGTATGTATAAGTATCGCATTTTGAAACCCATATCAAATATGTAATTAAAACATATTTTTATCATTTAAGAAACATTGCTAAGGTGCAATTCAGGCTGACTATGAAAGACTGACGCACGCTTTTATCACGAGCAGGCTAGACGACTGTAACTCGCTCTTGTCTGGTCTACCAAAAGCTTTTAGTTTCAATGCTCCCAGCCTTTGGAATACTCTTCCAGAAGACCTAAGAATGGCTTAAACGGTGGAAACCTTTAAACGTGAACTTAAGACATACCTCTTTAATCTCGCCTATCCTTCTCTGTAATATTTATCTGTTCTCAGTGGTCTGTAGTGGGTCTGCTGTACATGTGTATGTGCATGCTTCGTAATATGTTTGCACTCACTTACATGATATGGTTTTTTCATCCCTCTGGAAAATCTGTGTCAAATACAAATGTTTGTAACCCCCCCCCCCCACCATTTTTTTCTGTGAAGCGCATTGCGTTACCTCCTGGTATGAAATGTGGCGTATAAATAAACTTTGGTAAAGTTTGATACAAATGTATACATATATTAGACATACAAATATCGTATACATAAGGGGCTGGCATTCATTTGGGCTTCTTTGGGTTTCAGGTCCTGTCCCACAACCTCTGCACAGTCCTCAGCATCCCCCATGATCCCGTTGCTCTGGATGAACACTTCAGAGATGACGATGACGGACCGGTGTCCAACCAGGGCTATATGCCCTATCTCAACAAGTATATCCTCGACAAGGTAGGAAACAGTCACTCATTCCCAGTAACCGCGGGGATACTAAGCTGGCTCTGGCTACAAACGAATCACTTTCTGTTAATGTGCTAGAACTCAGTGCCACTCAGGGGCTTCATAAGTTTTGTGGGGTTAGGGTTCAATAACTGAAGAGTCCCCTCAGGTACCATTTGTTTTCATCTAAGTAAACTCGTAAGATGGTGAGAGAGATATTCATTTCATCTGAAGCAGTATATGTGTTGTAAAATGGCCTGGTGGTTAGATTTAGCTCCTAGTTATACACAGGAAAATATGTTAAATTCCTTGTTTCTTTTGGTTAGGGACTTCTCACAGCGGCAGAAACAGAGAATATTTAGTGTTGTTGAATGTGAGAACTGGGTGCAACGTATGAAGAGTGTTGTCTGACCTGCACAGCTTGAAAAAACTCCCATGACTCATCAATTTGCATTTATACCTCAACCCTGGCTTTCAGTGACGCGTTTTCCATACATCTTCCAGCAGCACCACGCTATCTGTATATGAGACCGCATAGCCACTGTCAGCCAATGGTGTTTGCCACATGTTTTACCCAGAGCTCTGACCTCACCGGTGTGCCCCCCCCCCCCCCCCCCAGGTGGTGCACGGGAGTTTTGTGAAGGAGGATGTGGACAACCTGTGTTGGACACTGACTGCCAAGAAGAACTATCACCATGGCGACATAAAAATACTGCCGAAAGAGGATGCTTTTCGTCTCTGGTGCCTGTTCAACTTTCTGTCAGAAGACAAGTACCCCCTGGTCATGGTACCAGAGGAGGTAAAAATACTTTTTCTGTTGTCATAGAGATAGAGTTCTGAACTGAAACTCAGGATCTAAACTGAAATTCAACCTCTTTTGAGGGTGTTTTAGCAAACTCTTATTTTACACTAAAACCACCTATGAATCCATGAATCTGGACTCCCCTAAATAACTTTGGGTTTCTCTCTTCAATGTGTTTTTCAGAACGGTAGTTGTCTGTGGCCTTGAGGTGTCTCTGGTTAACAGCAGAATCTGTCAATGTGTAACACGTAGTAAACCGCCCTTATATATATATATATATATATATATATATATATATTAGCACATGCTTTTAGGTCATGAGAAGACCAAAATATCAGATGTGAATATGAAACATACAACATACTAATATGCAAATTAAGCAGGCTTATTCATTAGCACTTTAATACATTGAATTGAATACATTTAATCTGAACATTACAGCAATCCATAATTTTGGTATACTTTAGTATTTTAGTATAGACATCCTTTTGCTAGAAGTGTACTCAGAATGTATCATTCTTCTCCTCTCTTTCTGAGTCTTCTTGAATTTCAGTTTTTTTTTTTTTTTGTTCTTTCTTGCCATCTTGTGTCTCTTGCAGCATGGTTTCCGGTAGTTTTGCACAACTTTTGTTGGCAGCGGCAGTTTCAGTCTAGGGTGAAGATTTTTTTTTACAGTATAGCTACATATGTTAATTACAGTTGACATATTTTAGACCCAGTAGTCTAAATGTATTTTTTCGTTTCCTGGGGAAGCTGTGCAGACTTGAGGGAAAAGATATAACCAACCATAATTAGAACGTGACTTTATTCCTTTCTAGTTGTTTTGCTTCTTGCAGCCCAAGGCGCTCAGCACAGCTTGGACATTTGACATG
>NC_045155.1:1892501-1912501 GCF_900700415.2 Clupea harengus | reverse complement strand
GAGGCCCAAAAGCAGCTGGAGGAGGTGCGCGCCAACCGGCACCGGGTGGACCAGGACGTGATGGTACGTGCTCTCAGCACACTGCAGTGCTTCTCACGAGACTCTCTCTCGCTCTCTCTCTTCATATATGTATATATATCTAAACTGTGTTCAGTTCAAATGAACTGTGTTCAAATGAGCTCCTAACTCATTCGTTAACTCAAAATCTGTGAAATTGCATTATGAAGTGCTGCCGACAGTGTCATACACATACATGTACACCATCTAATGTATTAATTCAGGCCCTAAATAACTTAACTTAATAGGCTTAGCATTAATACTTATTCCAAATGTAGCGTATGTTGACACATTTCGATTTATCACAGCTATACCATACTTAACTGACTTTTTATGTAATAGTTTTTTAAGCTAAGGATGATAGACCAAATCATTGGTGCCTTTTGCGGGGATATATTTTAATTGACATGATATCTCTCTTGTGTTTCATACCTGCTAGGCTGCCCAGAGAAAGCTCCGACAAGCAAGCACCAATGTAAAACACTGGAATGTTGAAATGAACAGATTAATGCATCCCATTGGCCCTGGAGGTAAGCCAGAAACTTTTGCTATGCTACATGATATAGCTTCTGCTATAGTATTTGTTCATCATATATTTGAGTAGGTGTACTTAAATTCAGTTGTCAGCTTAATTCAATTCATATGATAATTGTTGTAGAGGAGAACAGTTAAATGAAATACAGTTGTTTATTATGCATTTAAATACATTTTCATATTCAACGGTGAAACAGTTTAAGGTGTTCTTTGGGTTATTTTTAAACAATCACAACTAATAGAGCAGCACATATTTGTTTCTGTGAACCAATGCTATATCTTGAAGTAGTGAATCACTCAGGAATAGTACAAACAGCTTCAACCAAGGCAAAGGTTGTCTTCACTTTATGTAACCAGGTCAATTCATGGCACCTTGTGGTTTACTTAGCATTTCAGCGTTGTGGGCGGCCTTCTGCTTGAAAGCTGCGTGAAGTGGCAGTGTGCAACTACAGTGGCAGTGTTGGCATGTGTACTTTAAGCTGACCTAGTTGGGCTGTGGTTACGATCCTGTTAGATAGCCCAGTTTTTAGACAAGTTTCCCACAAGTTATTTTGTTCAATTTTGTTTTCTTTTTGTCCTGCCAGTTTTATGAAGGCTTTTTTTTATTTTGTATTGTTATTTGTGGGAGCCAGTCATATTCCTCTTCACACCTCTTCTTCTTCTAAATTGTAAAATATGGTCTGACAAATCAGATAGTTGAAACACCAAATTGGATACTTATTTTGTACAGGTCAAATGTATTGCAATTGTGTGTTGATCATAAAGAACTACCCGTGTAGTTGTTATTATTTTGCCAGTAAAGTTCCACAAAATCTTTTGACCCGTTTTAGAAAAGCGACCCTCGGGTGGAGGCTCTTTCTCCAGCTTCAAAATCCCCTCCCAGAAGGACCCAGGTCTTCGGCTGCGTCAGAAGTCAGAAGAGCCGGATGAGGAGAGTAAAGAGAACGTGAACCGCAGCACAGGACATGAGGAAGAGAGACGCCTCTCCCAGTCTTTTAATGGCAAAATGGACATGGACATACCGTGAGAAGCTACATCTGCGAGTAACAACCTGCAGCTAGGAAGAACAACATCCACTGTGCATCTTTCAAACCTCTTTGGACTAATTTAGTTTTGGGACAGACTTGAATCTGAAATGACCAGCATAATTCCACTATTCTAATGTGAGGAAGAGAAGCACTTCAACCATGCTGTCAAAAGCATTGCATTCACACTGTGAAATATGTACAGTTATTTCACACTGTGAAATATGTACAGTTATTTCACACTGTGAAATATGTACAGTTAAGCTTTGTCTTTGTGATGTAGCTTTTAAACTATTGTTGCTAATTTGACTTATTTTCTATATGAGATAAATATTACATTCATAGTTTGTGTAAGGATAGCACACTGTGAAATATGTACAGTTAGGCTTTGTCTTTGTGATGTAGCTTTTAAACTATTGTTGCTAATTTGACTTGAGATAAACATTACATTCATAGTTTGTGGAAGGATAGCATTGGCTAACAGCGCATGAAGTATCTACTCTCAGCCAATAAACTGAGTTATTTGCACTGCACATTTGAGTTGCTGGATTTCAGGACAAAGAAGAAACCACTATGTGACCATATAGCCTGATAGAAAAATATTCCTGATTTAGCATGTTCCTGAAAACAGCTTTAAAGCAGACCATGCTTACATTACATACATACTCACATCACTTCTCATTCAACAAACAGTTCAGGCAGTTCAGGCAGACAACAATAAAAAACGAATCTGTGTGTGTTGTTGACAAATGTAAAACAAATGCAAAAAGCGTTTTAGCGTCTTATAAAATCATTAGTGCATGAATCGCATTCTTTGGGTATCCAGCATCAGTGTTAATGTTTTTGCCAGATAGCATTGGCAAAATTTGACATCAACACCTACATTTAAACCATACACAATGAAATGTTAGTAAATAGAGCGTTAGTGAGGCATGTCACCCCCTGCCCCTCTCTCTGTCCTTAGAAGTCGGAGATTTATAAATTCAGAACAGTTTGGAGTTCTTGTCTTTTTAGTTAACACTTTCGTCTTGGCAACAGACAGTTAATAGGATACACATTGAGGCCCAACTGTTAAGGTTCGGGGCTCCTGTGGTTTCTAGTTCAACTTCCTGTTTCCGCTATCAGATAACATTTAACATTTCACTCAAAGGTTTGTGCTCCACCTTGGTAGAATCATCAACAAATAATTCAGCATTAAAAGACTGAGGCACTGTACAGAGCAGCTTTAGATCAATTCAGGGGCAAATAACCAGAGGGTATTAGATTAGTACCCAGAGGGAATTCGATTATTTGTACATCTAACCATCAATTTAGATGACTGGCACATGGTCTAAGGAGAGACACGGTGTGGTGAAGAAGAGGAATGGCAAGAGGAACCACACTCAAGCCCACAAGCATGTGTTTTTATTCGTTTTTTTTTTTTTTAAATCTTGCATGATGAATGCAAGATAATCATAATGATCTAACTCACGATTGTTCATAATAATCTTGAATTCAAAATGGTAGCTTCCTCACATATATTTTGCCTACAATTATTTGTTCCCACTCAAGATAATTTTATGGCACAAGAATACATGCACAAGATGATATCTCAGGACTGTTGAGTTTTGCAATATACTGAATTGGCCTTTTTTTTTTAAAAAAAATTAAATCCATCCGGATAATATTTTGCCTTTTTCTTTATTCCTGGATGCATTAAAGATACAGCGATATGATTTTAGAGAAAGTGTCACATATCATAGCCCTGTTATATCAAGAAAATAGATAGCTCAGTTTTTAATAATTATAGTTTGGGAATGATAAGTTCTCTAAAGTATCCTACCAAACACAGTTTGTGAACCTACATCCAGAAGTAATGCCACACTGGTGCTTACAAGACATTGTAATATCACTTAGGCCTACAGTTTTAAGTTTTAATTAATAATAATAAAAAAAACAGTTTTAGTAATGTCTACATCTGTAGGCCAGGCATCTTCAGTTTCACAACCCTGGAAAAAAGACAAAATCCAAATAGTGTTTTTGAGGCTCTTTAGGGGGGAAATGTGTGGCAACGAGCAAAACGTACAGAAAATGGAATGACAAAAAAATCTCGAGGCGTAACAATAATTACGCTGTCTCAGAAAATACAAATAAAACAGAAAATATAAAGGAAACGAAAAAAGACAAGTAGTTAACCCGGATGTGAAAAGACAGACATTCTTTGAAATCTCGCGATATTTCTATCCTTGAGAACTTACTATCCTTGCGCTCAGTGGAAGGACACGGCGAGGCCAACGATTGTACGAGGTGTTCGGTGCAGAGGAGATTTAGGCCTGGGCACTTGACAATTCACATTATAAACATGTTATCGAGACTGGTGCTCGTTTCAGGTCTGTACACACAAAAGATTGGTTTACTAATTATTTCATTTGGCAGCTTTCCGACTTGCTCAATAGAGGGTCTAATATCAATGTAATTTAAAATCTGAATCTGAAGGGTAACGTTAACATGGCACAGGGCAGGAGTAATGTCGCTACTGTCGGTTCCATTTCGTGTTTGTAGGGGAAATAGAGTAACGTTAAAAATGATCCATTACTACAAAATGGTTATATAGGCAGTCAAGATGATGTTTCTGTACACTGACAATCACCCTTTAATGCTAATGTAAGCGAGATCATTCGATGGCTACGAGTTAGGTTAGCCTCTTAGCTAACGCTATGTGCCCTTGCAGCGGCGAAAGGTCTGACTGTTACTTAGTAAGTCAATAGTTGAAATGAATGGTCAACTCGCTAATTTGTATAACAACATAGCTTATAGGTGTTCTCTGACAGTAACATAGCAGAGGCAGGTACGGACAGCGGTCGTGATTTTAAAGTCACTGTCTGCAAATTGTTCATTTTCCACGACAGAAGCCAGCGAAGTTCCAAAGCTAACGTACACGGCTGCACATGCTGTAACGCTAACCTCCCTAATGAACTTGACATGTTCTCAGTTTGGTGGCAGCTACCCTTTGCAGAAGTGTTCTGTGGAGAGACATTTAAATGTGGATTTATACAGTTATAAGTTACATGGTTCGAGCTTTTAATATGCGCAGGGATATTGGAATTTTAGAGTTGGAGTTAAACAACATCCAAATAAATCCAGATTTGTACTCTCTTGCAAGTGTGCAGTCGTCACAGAAAAGTAATTATTGTGAATGATTTTGCAAATGAGCTGTTTCCACAGTATAACATTGGTCATGTTGTCCTTTTACAGGCCCTGTTCTCAAGAACAGTGGATCCTTCGGAGCCTGGTAAGAGAACATTCTAAATTGTATTTCTCCTTTACTGTTAATTTGCTTCTGACTGATACCAATCAGAATATTGTAGGCCTACTTCTTTTTGCTCAATAGTTGGGATTCAGCTTCCCTCATTCTATTTTCTTGTCACATTGTAATTATGACATTTTGGTTCCTCCAGTGTGGTCCAGGCGTCTCGTTCCCTCCAAACATCCCATCAGAACCAGGCTCCACTGCCCCCTCTCCCAGAGAAAGGAGGTCAGGTCCGCCATGGAATCATCCCAGAGGAGCTTTTCACAATGTTGTACCCCAAGACTGGTGTGACAGGTCAGTAGAATGTAGCAAAGTGTCAAAACGTAGTCTCAGAGGTGACGTATTCTTGTTATCAGCGTAGTGTGTTCTGCTGCAGTAGACTGCAGTAGACTTCATGTGTAAGGATTTCACACCGTTCCCCGATTCTGTCTCCCTCATACCTTGAGAAAGTGCACAATGGCCCTGAGTCTGGAGCTCGACCGTTAATACAGAAAATACGCTTCACCTGTTATTCATTTATGACTCTATTTATCCACAGGTCCCTACATGCTGGGCACTGGTCTTCTGCTCTACATGCTCTCCAAGGAGATCTATGTTGTCAACCATGAGACCTTCGCTGCTGCCTCCATTGGTGCTGTCATCATTTATGGAGTCAAAAAGTTTGGCCCTGATGTTGCAGCCTTTGCTGATAAGCTTAATGAGGTCAGTTCTGTTTTAAAAAGTCAGTGTATGGAACAGCAGGAACTCATTTACAAAATGTTGAAATATATGTACAGGGTTTTTGCAGAAATTCTCCAAATTGGAGAGCATTTCCATTTGAAGTATTATTCATTATTAATTATATTATTATTAATAATAATAATAATAATAAAAATAATTGCACTGTAAAGTAAAGAGTCCATTTTTATCTGATTTATCATCAACATATTTCCTGTGTAATGCAGATTGTGCTACAGCACAATTAGCTGAATATTAAGCATTACATGTAGCATACTTAGTAATTACCTTTTATCACACTTTCTGTGAAAATCCATAGCCCTCTGCACTGTATCTGGTTCCGTTGTTATTCAACCTATCAAGAAATGTGTGTTTTCATTCATGTTTTGAGACCTGGACAATCAAAATAGGATCGGATGATCAGCCACCAATTTACATTGAATATTGACTTTTCAAGGAAGCTGTGATTCAGGAAATGTAGATGGAAGTGGATCATGTGATCAGAACTGACACCCATAGGTTAACTCATTTGACCTTTACTCTTAAGGTTCCTTCTTTAAGGTCGTCACTGGCCTTTGATGTATCTGAGCATGTTCAGCCTTTAAAAAAATGTTAAAAAAAAAAAAAAAGAACAAACTCATACTTGAATTTTGTGTGTCTGTTTGTGTGATCAGGAGAAAGTGGCTAAGGCACAGGAGGTGAAGGACCTGGCTACGACCAACCTGGCCCTGGCCATTGAAGATGAGAAGAAGGAGCAGTGGAGGGTCGAGGGACGACAGATGCTCTTCGATGCCAAGAGGGTGAGCAAAACAGCACATCTTGGAAATTGATGCTACGAGGATTAGGAAGTAGGACTGAACGATTTGGGAAAATAATCTAATTGCGATTTTAAAAAAAATTTCCCCCAATATTGCGATTGCGATTTTTTTTTTTTTTTTTTTTAGACCACGTTTTAATCGCGAACGTTGCGGTTAGAAAATCGTGTTCTATCATATCGCGATTAAAACGCAAATGCAATTAATCGTTCAGCCCTATTTGGAAGTCCTTCGAATGACCTTGAGCTTGAAATGGTCATGGCATGTGCTGCAGTTACAGAACTGCATCAGTGAGGTCAAATTCTAATGTTATTAATTCAGTTTCTATTTATTGTTAATTGAAATGATAATTAATAGGATATTGATCGGGGAAACCGTTTCACAACTGGAAGGGCTTTTCCTGGAGCACAACGTAGCGGAAAATATATATTCTTTAAAGGCGTCATGTCAAAATGTCACACCGTTCACACTTTCCTAAAGGTGGACACAGCTCACGAGTACTCTGTACTGTGTCGTGGAAAAACTCCACCTCTGCAACCAGTCAGTTAATCTACAATAATGATGGAGCGATCGTTGAATAGATAGCTCTATAAGCAAAGGCGCACTGAATGAATAAGATCTTAGCTGCTTCATCACCAACTGGTATCGTGTGATATTTGCCCCACTGTGCACTTTTGGAATGTGACCTGAAATAATGTAGAAAAAAAATCTGATTTGTGTTGTGAAATCTGAAGGCCCATCCAAATTGGGAAAGCCATGTAACTTACTTCTAACTAGATTGATATTTCTTTCTAAAAGAACGACATTAGCCTTCACTTTTTTTTTTTTTGTAAGAACACTCAATTAATTGCTTAATTATTTCCTCATGGAAACCTAATGTGCCTAAACCCTTAAGCAAACCTAACTTGCACATTCTCTCTGCTTGTTTGTCTCTCTCTCTCCAGAACAATGTCGCAGTGCTTCTTGAGACCAACCGCAGGGAACGACTCCACATGGTCACCAACGAGGTGAAGAAACGCTTGGACTATCAGATCGCGCTGCAGCAGCTCCACGTCCGCATGGAGCAGGAACACATGGTGAACTGGGTGGAGAAGAGTGTCATCAACAGCATCACCCCACAGCAGGCAAGACAATCCCTCAAACGCTCTCCCATGGCATGACCTAATTAGTGTTTAGCAGATAGATGTTGACATATCCATATCTTGACCCAAGCTGCATCATGTTGACTCCAGGGTGGAATTTTGCAACTTTTCGGAAATTCTCATTAGAAGCCTGTAGAGGTCACTATTGTGTATTGTTTTCATTTGAGGAAACTTGCCAGGACTCTAGAGGTGAAATGAGGAAGTGTACAGAGTGTTTTGTCTGTGTGTGTCTGGCCTACTGTCACTGATTTAGTTCTTTCCTGTTTCTGTCTTCCAGGAGAAGGAAAGCATTGCCAAGTGCATCTCAGATCTGAAAATGCTGGCTAAAGCTACACAGGCCAAGGCTAATGTCTAAGGCCGTCTTCGTGGAGAGCTTCTCCCCATCTTCGAATGAGCAAAGTTGTTATTGTTGTCGTCATTATTAATAAACTATTTCCTCTTGATAAAGTTCTGACTGTCATCAAATCTGTGTACATACACAATAGATATTAAATAAAAGATTTGGTTATTCACTTATGTAGTTTGGTTTTATTGGACTTGAGGGAACATGTAATGTGAAAACCAACAGAATATGATTCATTAAGATATTACACAATGGAAACAACAGTTATCACTGGAATGTTTTGTAATACGCCCCTTAATTAAGAGGGACATAAATGACACTTTCATGGTTCAACACATAATCTAGAAACCTTTGGTCATTTGGATGGGAGTAGGTGTGTCTAAACTTTGCACCCATTGTCATTTAAGTCATAGGCGGGCGTAGTTGCATCCCAGTGTGTTATCATACGTGTGGTTTAGACTTTGGTCCTCGCTCTCATGAGCAGGAAGTTTGAGGGTATTTGTACTTTTTTTTTTCTTTGTGCGAACGGGTTGGATGAGGTCTTCCACATGAGAACTGTTGGGAGGGCAACAGACCTTAAGATGAAGCGGTGAAGACCTTACGGGACACGTATACAAGGTAACTTACCAATATGTTAACTGATTAGGATCGTAAAAGAATAATAAATGTTTTTATCACGATACTTTAAGTAAACTGTTAATTGTAAATGCTTCCCACAAACTATACTATGGTGCACATTAGAAGGATGATGGCCTAACATTGTTCAATCGGCCTTCATTTGTATTCAGTAGTGTAAGTAAACCGTCGTTGACCAATTGCTTATGTTTTGTTTTGGGAAGCTGTGGCGTAGGCCTAGACCAAATATATAGTACCACTGTTTGTGTAAAATCATTTGTGAGACATGTAGGCTATTTTTTGGAAAGAGGATTGGATGTATCCTTATTTAAGAAGACGTGCTTAAATATGAAAAAAAAAGACAAGAAAGAAAGAAGAAAATCGTACACTCGAATTAAAACCACTGCTGAATTACCAAATAGTAACCTACACTCAAAATAATTTCTCATGATGAATTATTTTGAGTGTAGGAGTGTAGGTTACTATTTGGTAATTCAGCAGTGGTTTTAATTCGAGTGTACGATTTTCTTCTTTCTTTCTTGTCTTTTTTTCCCCTTCATATTCAAGCACATCATGTTTATTTACTATACAAGTTACGAGTTGCGATTTTGATTTTGATTACGGGTCTGCATTAGGGCTAATGGATATCTGTATCTGTATCAGAGTGTAAATAGGATACAACATACTGTTATTGCATTAAAGTATACTATGGTAATAAAAATGACCGTGGTCTCAACCCCTTCGCATACAAATACCTTACATTTTCTCCCTTAAGAACGCGAAAATGCCTCATCCAGACTTATTGTAAATAAACCACGAGTCTAGATTAATCATTGTTCGTGTGATATGGGTTTGCAGGTGAAAAGGCGACCTGCCAACTCTTGTTCAACCATTTCACTGCAGGGTGTCATCAAACTAAGGAATGTATCAGAATAACAGTCCCCGCGGCCTCCCATCAAGGTATGAAATATCCATACAAAGTCAGGCAACAACATGAATTGACAAATCAAACATAGATTTAAAATTCAAATTATATATAACTGAAGTTACATTTAGAGTATTTGTCCTGTCACTTTAAAGGATTGATGTGTCTTTCCTACTCGAGTAAATCACAAATGTCTCTAAACCTGCCACACTCAAGCTTCACTTATAATGCGCATGTCAGGTTTGCACTAAATGAGAGAACAGCTCCTTATCGGACAGGTAATGTAAAGCTGGTGAACTTGAAAATAGGATAGCCTGTATTACATAACTATACATCCAAGCTCATTTTCCTGTTTTATGATTTTATGGATGTCAGGCTATAAGCTTTCTTCATAATGCAACTTCATTTGAGACAGCATGACACTGAATAATGTGTGTGAGGGCTGCAATTTCCATAAAATTTCAGTTACAGATTACGGTATACTCTAAAGTGTTGCTCCCCAGGTACCCTGACATGGTTCTGTTGATATAACAGGGTGTATGAGGTACAATCCTTGAAGTATCATTCTGCGTTTGTGTTTTAGGGGCTACTCACCAGAGGAACCCTCATCTCGATCCAGCACTATGTCAAGACCAAGTGCTAAGTCCATTTACAGTGAGTACATACGTCATCAGGGCAGCACTCTCACTGATACTGTAGAACTGTCTCTGATAACTGTCGCCGTGTTACCATCCCAACTCTGTTTGTGTCTTTATTTTTTTCAGTGCAGAGGAAGGAATATTCTGAGTCCATTACAAAAGGTCCTGACAATTTCCAATACAGGATTGAGGTGTGGCTTTATTATCTTTTATTGGGCCAATACGATATGTAGCAAGAATAGACTATCACTGCTACTTCTGAACTTCTGTGTAACACCCCCACACAATCCACCTATATGTCAAATGATGGACTGTCAATTTAAGTTATACTTTCCGATTTGTCATTCGAGTCACTGACCTTTTTCCACTGTAAATATGAATCCACAAACAGTGTCTAATGCCCATGGCCTATAAAATCACTGTTTTTTTTTTTCAGCATCTCATCACATGCGACCTGGATGGCCAGCCAGCAAGTACTGTGAACGACTGCTTGACAAGTCTCAAACAGCTGGACTCAAGGAGCAAAGTGTGGGCCCAGGATATGCTTCTGGAAGTGCAGGGCAGCTACCTACAGCTGAGCGACATTGAGACCAAGGTATAGGGTTGGAAAACAACATGTAGCGTAGCTATGTCAGTTATCGGACAGTGTCAAATATCGGCCATTCTGTTAAACAATCAAAATGCTGAGTTCAATAATGGATTAACACTCTATAACTTCAGTTTAATAATGGATTAACATGACGACGCGAACGTTTGCCGATAACACACGCCGTCCGATAATTAACACCGTTACGATACTTGCACTAGTGAAGCCGGGGTCATTATAGTACTAAGCTCTTCTGATGTCGCCTGATGTTTGCAGGTAGAACTGGATTCCATACCGCTTGGCTCCATCAGAGACACAACAGTCCTGTTAGACAGCTGTGCCTACAACTCCATCCTGGCCATCACAGTGCAAAAGAGCCCCCGCAGGGCGCCGCAGGTCTTCATGTTCCAGTGCGCAGAGACCGGGGTGAGTTATTGTTTTTTTTTTTTTTGGGGGGGGGGGGGGCTTTTTGCCTTCAATCGATAGGACAGTGAAGCTTTGGACAGGAAATGAGATGGAGAGAAGAGGTGGGGAGTGGGATCGGGAAATGACAGCGGGTCGGATTCGAACCCGTGTCCCCGTTCAAGCCTGTATATGGTCGGGGCTACTGCTTGCGCCACAGTGCCCCCCACTGGGGTGAGTTCTGTCGATTTGGCCCGATGAGCCCTCTTCTGCATCCGCTAGCCCTCATCCCCATATCTTCACCATCACAATGCACCCTTTCTCTTAAGTCATACAGTTGGACTAGTTGAGATGAAGCAGCTGGATAAACAGGTGTTTGTTAACCCAAATGTGTCTGTTGCATTGTGTACCGTGTTCTAGGCCAAGGATATCAAGGACGATTTAGATCAGACTATACAACACGGAGGCAGTTTTGGACCTGATCCACGCCAGCAGAAAGACCTGCAGAGAGACATCAGGTTAGATGGCAGGAAGGAAAACACGTAGAGCTTGTGTCTTTAGCCCAGCCCGTAATTAAGTTTGTGCCTCCTCACTACCCATGTTAGTCTGATAAATATCATGACAACTTTGTTTCTGACCGTTTGGTTAAAACTTTGGTTTCGTGGTGTTTGTGTATTTCAGAAGCGACTTGGAAAACATTATTGGCCAGAAATACCCTGGAGGTTTCTCAAATACTGGGAGCAGAGAGCCCAGACAGCCAGAGAGAATACCCTCTCCACCAGATCAACCTCCACATCACTGGAACAATATAAATGATTATGGTACAGACATTCATGTGTATATATGGACATATCCGACACTTTTTTCTTCATAACATGCTAATTTACGGGTCTTATCTCTGCTGGCGCTAGAAAAAGACCTCAGTCAAATTGGTTAGTGACACTGGTGTTAGACTTGTCATCTATGTGTGACAAAGAGTGAGGTAGCATCTCTGTTTGCCACAGATGACCAAAGGATGCCACCCTCCATGTTTGGCTACAATCCTCAGCCCTCCCGGCAAGACCCAGAGCCATCACCACCCCAGTATGAGCCCCAACCCTCTCAGAGCAACACCGAGAGGAATGTGGTGAGTGTCTTAGACCCCATGCAGACGGACTCTAGTTTGCCTGAACCCGGGTTCATTTTTCACACCTATTTCACACCTACCCACTTTTTACATCGCGTGCACATGAACCCAGTGAATCCGATTGACTCCGCTGTAGTACATCCCCCACGCCTGTTGGTGGCGCTTGAAGGTGCTAAAGACAACTGAAGAAAACGGCCTCTGCCTGGAGCCACCGCAGCTTATGCACTTCATAAAAGTCTTCACAGCATTCAAATGATTATTATTGGCCGTGTCTCCACAGGACATATTGAACCATGTGCTTAATGACACTGAGTTTTTCATGAGAAAAGTTGCTGCTGCCACCGCACGCGAAAAGCAGGACAAGAAGAAGAAGAATAAGAGCAAGAATGCCACTGGTGAGTGAAGTCCGCCATTTTCAATATCATCTCCACTCTCATTGTCCACAGCGAATTCAAGGAAAGTCAAGTTGCAGTCAGCAGCGATGAAAAATATAGGGGAGATTATGTTTGATTCTCTCTTTTTCTTTATTTTATGAAGGGGAAGCCTTACCATCGTTTGAGGAATTTGTGTCTTTCCTTCAGAAAATTAAATATGGCTTCAATCTTTTGGTATGTATATGTATCTGCAAAACATAGTTTATTACATTTAGAACTAAAATAAAGGCATTCTACATGCATGAGTTATTACATGAATGTAATGTTGCCTGAGCAGAGTCTGACCATTTTTAATTTTTTAAAGGGGAAACTGAATGGTGAGATTGACAACCCCAGTGTTCCAGACCTTGTCCACTCCCTTTTCGCACTGTTGGCCTTTGTAAGTATCTGCCTTGCCTTGTTGCTCATACTGATGAGTAACTTCCTCATTTGGTTCAAAACAGCTCCATTTTATTGACTGTTACTGACAGTTTGACCATCTTTGCTTACAATGCAGTTTTATATCCCGTAGTCTTGATTAAAAACGCAAAATAAAATCAGGAAGTGAGTAGGGTGTAGCACTGCTCATGTAGCAACCCAGTGCACAGTACATAGATTAAAGTACAGTTCCAGAAATGTAGTTAATATATAGAGGCTTTGTTTTTTTTATTAGACCTTATTGTTCAAGGAAATGTTGCTGTCCATTCAAGCATCCAGTTCCCGAAACATTGTTGCTGGAAGCTTGTCAATCTTTCACCCAAAAGCTGTCTGTTTAATCTGTTTAATAATTAAATACAGTGTGCGTGACTGGCCTTTCACTTGGAGAGTCCGGACAGTATTTGTTTGCTCTTAAAAATTTAAGAATTTATTTTTGAGAGTAAACAACAGGGTGTGGACTCTCTTTGTGACAGACTGTGAACTTTACTCACTCCAGCACCTGTGGGTGGAATGTACATACTCGCTGTACTCTCTTAATACTCTGGCCTGTCACTTGGCATCCGACTCCTGAAACAGTTAGTTGTAATCTATAAATCGGTCACCCAACAACTGTCTGTTCAGTAATGAAATACTGTCCTGCGGGACTGTTTATGTACTTTTATGATAACTTGATCTTTCACCCGTCTTGTGTCCTAGGTGGTGCCGCGGTACCCAGCAGAAATCCCCCCGTCAGTGCTGAGCCCATTCCTGATAGATCCAGCTCTCGTCCTTCTGAGTCAAACGGTCACCAATGACGAGGACCAGCTCTGGAGAGCTTTAGGAGACTGCTGGAATGTGCCCAGGTGCCTTCCTTTGTACCAGACTGTCTGTTGTTCATTAATAAGTGCCTGGCATTCATTAAGTGAATTATGCTCAGTTATCAGTTTCAGGCTAGTAAGGCTGTAAGATGTGCTGACTGGGCATTGAATGAAAGTAGCATTAATGAGGTTTAATATCAATAGTTACCTCATAAAAGGTATGGAGAATGACCTAACCATCTGAATATTTTTTACTATCATATTGACGAGTGTTTTTATGTCTTCATACTTCTGATCCGCTTCAAGAAATAACTGGCCGAACAGTGACCAGATACCTCCTTACACTCCTGTGTTCTATGATGGCTGGCAGCCTCCTGCACCTCCCCCACCCACCAATCAAAACTGGCAGGAGGCCAGGGCCAACAGCCAAAGACATAGTCAGATGTTTCCTCCCAGGAATGATATCCAGCAACAACCTAATCAGGTGAGAATTCAGAAGTTTTCCTCAAACACCTAAAATGTCACTGGAATGTCACTCACACACTGACTTGAGAACAGGTGAATTTTCCATACTAATGATACAGAAAATGTGTCACTGACTAACTTGTACAGTGCATATGTTGAGCTGGATTTTCATCAGAGCAAGAGCAAGGACTAGACTTAATAAACCAGTGCTTGTTGTCAGTCTGATTCAAGTGCTATGTTGTATGTCTATACCCTATAGGACCAAATGGGATGGAACTCGCAACCCCCAAGGTAGGCAACTGACAATATTTAACAAACTTTGCTATTAGCTTTGTTTAAAAAAAAAACAACAACATGCATTTGTATATGTAATGTATAGTGCACATCACTATTATTCTGAGAACTACATTTATTTTGTACATCGTAGCTTCGGCGAGTCTCCCCTCTACATGCAAGTCATCTATGACTTTATGGCCAGGAACAGCCAGGAGTTGAGCGTGATGAAGGGAGATGTGGTCCAGGTGAGAGTCCACAATCCACAATCAGTAGTCTTTTGGCAGTGAGAGCACACCATGCGTATGGAGAACCATCGGTGAAGGAAAACCGACGTTTTTGCATATATGTTTCTATTTGTATGCGGTGGCATTATGCCAATGTGCTTGCATTGCTCACAGGTAATAGACAAATCCAGACAGTGGTGGAAGGTGCGCAATATCAGAGATGAAGAGGGACACGTACCCCAGAATGTTCTGGAACCTATGGAGGAAGAACGGGTGAGATAAAGCCACTCTTTTTTTTTTTTTTTTTTTTTTGACACTTTTTTTTTTACAAAGTTTTTTCACAGATACAGAGGAACAGAAAAGTAAACAAACACACAAGACTGACAGAAAATAATACAAAAACAAAAAACTTAACAACCATGAACATGCTGGATTGCATTGATTCCACAAAGTGATCCTGAGACATATACAGTTTTCAAACATCAACCTGTCATTGACATTTAAATAGAGTCCATTTCACCCATTTCTCTTCACATTGCTCTGCCTGTACTCTTAATCTGTGTGTTAGTTGGAGAAAAAGCCACTCTTCTCTTCCAAAACACCATAATGGAGCGTCACCTCCTATCTTCTGAATAAGCCTTCGATTGTATACGTTCAGATTAACTGATACTGGCTTTTAAAATAATGAGGAGAGTGCTTTTCCTTCATGAAGCTCTCTCTCTTCCCCAGGAGATGCGGGCACCCCCATCCCTAAGCATGTCATCCAGACCTGTAGATATCAGGGTATGGCTGGAACACAAAGGCTTCTCTAAGCTGTAAGAGGTTTCACTTTTACTAGTTACTTAACTTGCACTTACAGTAGTTACATATCTGCACTTTTCTTTATTTCTTATGTAAAATGGTATTTATTGTTACACTAGGTCTCTATTGCTCGTAGCTTGATTGTTCTCTCCCTTGTACGTCGCTTTGGACAAAAGCGTCTGCTAAATGACTAAATGTAAAAAAAATGTAAATGTTTCACTTTGCTTTGAGGAAAGTACATTTGAATTATATTTTTTACGGGAGACGAAAGTGTTTAGAGGCATAATCTGTGTTCCTGTGAACAGAACGGTGAGGACGTTGGGTGTGCTGAGTGGCGAGTTGCTCCTGAAGATGACTCGAGACGAGATTAGGATGGTATGCCCCGAGGAGGGAGCCAGGGTCTTTTTCCAGCTGCAGGCCGTGAAGTCCTCTCTTGCGGTGAGAATCAATTTGGCGCACAGAAATGCTTCCCATCACCACAGCTGGTGGGGGGGGGGCGTAGACGCACGAGGACATGCTCTGGGGACAACTTGTTGGTATAACTGTAGTACATTGATTGAAATCCATCACGCACAGCTGGATTTCCTTCAAGATAACATTCACCATTGCATGTTTCTTTTGGTTCCTCCCTCAAGAGTCATTTGATGGGTATATGCAGTTTATCTTCTAATCATTCCCTATCCCTAATTTAAGATGAATTCCCCCACCACACTCAGACATATACTGTAATATATTCCAGTGGGAATGTAATATTCTCTCATAATGGACTGTTTCTGTTTTTTTTTTATAGTTGGCCGATGAGAATGGCTACAACAACTATAATGGATACTAGCCATTCAGAACTACACTGCTGAGAGGTCATGACTGACCCATCCCTGGGACCATCGTAGACTAACAACCAATAGAACACACTAGAATAATCATTGTTCTTCACTTGTGAAGTAGTGCAATCATAGCCACGTCTCCACGCTGCTGAACTCAACTGCCTTTCTTAAATGACTATTTGTTAGGTGTGGGTGTCTAATGTATGGTATGTAGAATAATGAAAAGAAGCATCTGCTGAAAAGAGGTTTGCTTTTATTAAGTCAAACGGATTGCCCTTAACTATTGTTTAGCTAATACATTGTCAGAAGTAAAAAATGATCAAGATATCAAAATAATGAAATCAAGTGCTCATTCTTTATAGCAGAAAATACAATGGCCTTAGGCCTGGACAACAAATAAAAATAAAAAAAACATTACTGGTCTTCTGAAGACCTCATACAACACTGGAACATAAAACAGCACTGTACAGACAAAACTTGTCTGTATTTTCCTACACTACCCTTATTCCATGGAAATGCTCTTCGTACCATCTATGAGCTTCTTCTGCAGCGGTGTCAGTCTTCACAGGACTTGTTTGTTCTTCAAAGCACAGCTTCACTCCTTCTTGTTGCCCCACTTTGCCATTTTGTTATTCACTGGAGTCTTCATGAACTTGCTAGATTTCATGTAGGCTGCTATCTTTTCAAGCCCCTGGCGTGAATGAATAACCATGTGAAAGACATGTACAGACAAATGAACAAAAAAAAAGGCAAAGACTGCATATTTAGAACAAAGTTGGCTGGCAACAGAAAAAGAACAAGAGATCAACAATGCACCCCGTTACCTCAAAACGGTCCAGAAACTCCTTGATGTTCTTGAAGTCATCCAGGCATTTTGGCTGAAACATGCGGTGTTGATCAAAAAGCTCATACATGACAAAATCCACGAAGGTAATCTGAGTGAGTGGGAAAGATTACATGTTGTACATGAGTATAGGGATCCCAACATTACACATGCTGGATATTGTTAAAAAATAAATAAATAAATAATAAAAAAAACACCTATTTTATTACACTATGGCTTTAAAAGCCAGCAAATTTGGAGGAAGTGGTGAAATATCCAGTTCATTTGAACTTAATTTGAAATCTTTTTCACCAATTCCATCAACTTGACATCTTTTTTAAATAGCAATAAGGACTGTACGATCCCTCCATCTGATGTGCATGTCACCTCAATGAAAACCCTATTGAAACGGCTCATTACAGGGCATTAAGAAACATAAAATCCCCCAAAAATGTCTTTTTTATAAAAGGTCTTAATTGTTTCATGGATAATGAAAGACACTCGTATTGCTTTCATGTGTAGTCTACCTTATCTCCGGCAAACCATTTCTTGTCTCCCAAATACTCAGAGAACAGCTTCAGGGTTTCAGGGAGTTTTTTCAAGTATCCAGGCTTCATTTTGTCCTGCATAAAAGAAAACAAGAGGTCACTGAGACGGGGCGAAGAAATGATCATAAACACTTTTACTATTTCCTTCATATGGGAGTATTTCTCCAGAGGTAATGCTTCAGAAGGCAGTGCACATCACCAATGAACAAAATACAGCAGTACGTCATGCCTTACCAGTGCAGTCAACCTGCTGCAACACACAGCTACATTAGCATCACACCTACAGTCTCCTACCATACCGTACATCTGTACTTCAACTCACATAGTCTGCATAGCAGAGCATGACAAAACCATTACGGAAGTCCATAGCCTGATTTTCAATGATGTCCACTCGAACCTTCTCATCCTCAGTCTCCCCACCTATGTAAAAATCATAATTTCCATAACACAGACCATTTACATTTAGCAGACGCTTTTGATCCAAATCGACGTAAAAGGGAGACCACAAGGAAGTAATTTAATTTTCCATGGGAAAAATCAACAATTATGGTTGCCAGTGAGTACTTACAGAGCTTGTGCTTTCGGGCAATGTATCTCATGATGGCGTTGCTTTGGACTATTTTCCGTTCTCCGTCCACAAGATAAGGCAACTGGCACAGAAGATGGCTGTTAATGAACTTGGCAGGTTCCACATTCTACAAGCATGTCTGCTGACCGTGCACTACAAGAGTACTACTTACATTGGGGAAATCCATCTCAAGTTTGAACTTCTCATCGAACCAACAACTTTTGTCATAATTGGGAGCTGTGTGAAAACAACAACAAAAACACCAGAGTAATGACCTTTGACCTTTGCTGGTAATGAATAAATTATTCCCCCAGAACAATAGTTAAAGGTCGAAAGTACATAGAGATTATAGTCTAGGCTAACATTCACTGAATGAACATGAACTGACAATTCCTACCTTCACCGCAAGCGTAGAATTTATCCTCATATTTAGTCTCTGTGTACTCCAGCAGCAGGCGGATTGGCTGAGCGAGCTGTGAAGGCATACCCAACTTTTAACACTGGGAGTGGATAATGGGCGTTTCTGTGCAACATGGTCGCTTATGGACAGTTCGATAATTAATCAAGCTGGCAGATTTGAAATCGAATAGGTCTTTTGAGGTTATATCCAAGCATAATGTATCCATGCACACCATATGTTAGCAAGTTTCACTGAAGATGAGGACAGAAATAAAAGAATGCGTAAAGCCACAGCTTGATAAAGCACAGGATCCTTTGTTGCAAACCGAAACGCGGTACATTACCTGCCGAGCGTTATGTAACACTTTTGGCTTTGTTCATATCACCACAATGGTTCACGGCCATGTGCACCGAAGCCAGCAATCTGTTAAACACTCTTTATGTTTTTCCAAAGTAGCTTTTCACAACGTAGAGTTACATTTCGCATTAAACACACGATACATCATGGCCACCAGTGACGAAACTGAACAACGTTTGTTTCATAAACGGTCTCTGCAACATAAAATCATGAACATGCCAGTAACATTATGCACATTTTATAGAAATAGCCTATTCTTACCCCTCGAATATCCCAGTATGCCAGAGTCATTGACATCTTGCTACAGTTGTTTTATTGTTTCACACTGTCAACTAAGAACCGGCTACTCTGGCAGACACACTGATTTACACGAGCAAGGTTTTATTTGAGAGGTTGAAGACGTAATCGACAGCACGATAGCCAATCGGCTACCTAGTGGGTGTGCTGATTTTTATACATCGGCCTATGCCTGGTGTGTTACGAAGTGCGGATAACATTTACTCGGGTTTACTCGTGCTCTTTATTGGAGTGAAGTTTGTTGCCACTCCGCTCGGATAAAATGACAATTGCCTATATACGATTTTACATTTACATTTGGCCCGCCACATTTCTAGGTTTTTAGTAATTTGTTTGGTCATTTTTCTATTCTGGTAAAAAAAAGAAGGCAGACAAACTAATATTAACTGGCTCGTTTTCTCTATCTAGACCTGATGGATAGCCTATGCTTAGGCCTTCTTTATATCATGATAGCACTAGTAATATATGGAAAACTAACTAAACTGAAAAGAAAAAGAGTGCCCAACAACTCATTAATCTGTTCTCTCTCTCTCTCACACATACACACTCTTTCTG
>NC_045155.1:1822501-1887501 GCF_900700415.2 Clupea harengus | reverse complement strand
ATTCATGCATGACGACGCGTGGATATGTGTGTCCACCTGGAAAACAGACCATAGCGGACCAATGTGTCTATGTTGTTGTATCAAGCCGCCAGGAGTACCTCTTGTACGTCTCTGTATGACTGATTTGGCATTTTTGACCACAGGTTTCGACCCCCGACTCACCTTACGGATGTTGTAGAAGTCTCGATGAGGAACCTTCTTCTGAGCCGCCAGCTCCTTCATCTCGTTGAGCAAGATGTGCATCTGAAACTTAGAGCTTAAGTACTGGAGGCGGCGGTAACAGAAGGACTTCCTGATTGGACAAAATGTCAGACACTTTAAGTGTAAGTACAACAACTGTACTGTAATTTCAAAAGGAGTCAGTTTAGGATTTTTATTATTATGGTTAAATGAACTTGGCATGTACATGGATAGCTATTTTTGAGATAGCAGATATTAATTGCAGGTCACATATACTTACACTGGTCCATTGATAATGAGGGCCATCATAACGTTCATATCAGCAATGTATTCCTGCAGGTCTGGATAGGGCAGGTCTAGCTCTGTGCTCCTGATGGATGGGGGTAAAGGTCAATATACACCTCACAACTAAAAATGTAGCAAGCTCATATGTTACACATGGACGGTTGCTGATGTTGACCCTACCATGCACTGAAATAACACTAACAATGTTTATGTACATTTGAATCTAATGCATCCACAGTTTTATGACAGAATGTTACAGAGGAAGACAAACATCTCTCACATGTCCATAGTGGTCTTCGTTGTGTACACATGCATGATCCCGTCCACTGCCTTGCAGCCGTAGCCCATGTCCGAGGGCATGCTGGTTGGGTCGACGTTCTCATAGGGATGGGTCTCGGACACAGGTGGGTGCACAGAGGCATCTGAGGATACACACACATAACATGAGTCAGATAACAGATCAGTAACGAGAACCGTTTTCAAGTACATCAAAAGCAGACTTCAAACAGGTGCATGAATGGCCTGGTAACAACAAAGACTTGTGGTTATTAACCGTAACTTCCTGAACACACATCCTGACTATAGTCTGTGGCGGCGACAGTTACAGAGACGCTGTTATGCATAAATGTTTTGCTTAATCCGTGAGCCATCCCTGTGAGTTTTTTACCTGACGTGAGTGAGGTCTCCTCGTAGATCTGCAGGTCCAGGGGCCTCTCGGCCAGCTCCTGCAGGTAGCGAGAAGTGGTCCTGCAGAAAGTCTGCATGGACAGCGAGATGTACTTCTCCCGGATAAACAGGGCTTTCACCACACACTTGGCAGCATCCAGTAAGTCCGTGAAGGGAACCTAAAAGGAGTCATGACATTTTACAGTTATATCAGAACCATAAGTTCAAAGTTCAAGTTCAAAGTACTTTATTTGTCATTGTCACAAAAACAACGAGACAGTAGAGGCAGCAACAGACAGCTAAAAACTTAAGTTGCTGTGGACATTAACTGCCGCAGCTAAATAATAATAAATAATAATAATCAGCCTCTGGATGGCTGCCTGCTCCGCCTTAAGGTCCATATTATGTGACTAGCCTCAGAACATTAGCCACAGACGCAACTGTCATTAGTTAACGACACATAAAACACAGCCTGTTTATCCATTAGTTATGTGTAATGTAACATGACTGTGTGCGGTAGTTACTGCAATCACCACATTCTGACTGAATACTCACCCCACACTGCTCCTCTCCAGTGATCGTAACTCTTTGGTACTCTCTCTCTGGAGGCGTCTCTCTCTCACCGATAAAGGCGCCCATGGGTGCTTGGTTTTGCTCTTTCAGAAATCTGAGTAGACGATGAAGAGAAAAAAGTCAGTCAACTTCAATCAACAACTAGCCACTAACGCATGCTCAAAGATTGCGACTCAAATTCTTACTCTAATCAAGCAAAATGAATAAGACGGATAAGCAGAGAGATACAGCTTACTCAAGGTCTGTTGCACTGTCTGTTTTCATGAACTCCTGCTTGGCTCGCAGTAGGATATCAGGCTCATGCCTGATGAGCAAACACATTAAGCATTGTGGTGAACAGGGACGTTAGCCCGCTGAAAGGTCTGTTAGCTGTGACAGCTGCTGATGCCTCTTTCCTCTCCTCTTTACGTTATGAAAAGATAAAACATTTTTTTTTTTGCGTTTCACGCGAAAGCAGCCGCATCCACTTCATTAGTCAAATTATTAGGCCTTTAGAGCTTTTAAAATCTTCTCTCAGTTTAATAATCCACAAAACCTGTGCTTGCATAAACCCTCGGATCTTATAAGACGCCATCATTTTAATCACAAGACACAAACAAGCTCATCAGTATAATGGATAATAGCACTTATCACGAAAGTGAGAGCGAAAGAGAGAGAGAGTGAGAGAGAGAGAGAGAGAGAGAGCCTCCCATCTCTTACTTGACATCCTGGCTGATCTGTCTCTCTAGTCGCTGGCGCCGCTCCTCTAGCTTCTCGATGGGGCTGTCCTCAGGGTACTCATAGGGAGCGCTGCGCATCTCATTGTCCGCCAGGCTGCGGGAGAACAGCTCCTACAGCCACACAGGCCCGGGGCAAGGGGCATAAGCACACGCCTGGTCAGGGTAATTATCATATATATCACAATACATGTTCTTCAATTATGTTCATATGATAAGGTGACCAGATTTCTGAGACGAAATCCGGGGACATTTTCAATTCAGACACGTAAACACCTCCAAAACAGTGTAATGTTTGTATATTTCTAAACGAAAAACGGGGACGTCTGGTCACCCTATCATATGACATATCTGTTGGATAATACAATAGCTGGTCATAATTATAGCAGGATATGAGGAAAGGAAATCGTGACTGTATTTCGCTGTATTCTGTATTGTGATAGGTGCTCACCTCTGCAATTTCTTTGTACTTGCCGTCCATTGAGGTACGCAGGTCGATTGGGCAGTGCTTGAGGGCCAAAGGGTTTCCAGGCAATGAGTGCTGTGAAGTGAGAAGGTGGCGCCCAGCACGGAGATCTGATTGGGAGACAGACAGAGAAGGAAGAAAGGAGGGAGGGAGAAAGGAGGAGAGAGGGAATATAGAGAAGGAGAGATCCATCAAATATCAAAGATCTGTTTCACCATCCTCCAACTTCTGTAAACCCCCCCCCCCCCCCAATACCACCCATCTTAACTGGGAATGAGAGAGAATGAACCAACGAATTGCTGAAAATTCAAAGTTTTGTTCTGAGTGTGTTGCGACAACATCCAGCCAGCTGGAATGTATACAGGGGTCCTGGAGACTGGTTGCCAAATGCAGAGCGTCGTGGGTAGGGAGAGACCAGGGGGGGGGGGTAATGAGAATGAGGTCACCAGCGGTTTGCGCCTCCAGAGACAATGGACCATTCAGGTGGAGGAGCGAGCCGTGGCCACTCACCGGTAAATGCTGCACGCACGCTGTCTCCACTGCACTTGTTGCCGTGCTCGTCTGCATACACATCTTAGAGCTCAGATAAATGCCACAGGCCTACTGGTGCCTCCACCATAGCCCAACGCACGCACACGTGTTGAACCTGGAGTCTCCAGTGTCAGTGTGCTGCTCACTAAGTCGGTCCCTGGAGACAATATTAACGTTCCTAAACTGTGGTCCCCTATGAAATATTCACACTGCTACTGAATATTTCATCACCGCTGCTGGAGTGCGTCCGAGGGACGAGTGCACCAGTGGAATCACTTAATCGGAGAGCGCACAACTGCCACAGCACCCAGTCGGTACCCAGGTTCTTGTGTTTTGGGGCCAGAGTGAGACAGGCTCAGCCACAAGCAAGCAGGTCAGTTGAAAGATTCGGAACACTGAAACACTTTAGAGATTCTCGGATCACAGACATTCCACTCTACAAAGGCACAATAAATATGCATGTTGCACGTTTGAGTGTCAGAGCTTAAGTTGTTGATGAGCTAAGTACTATCTCAGTCGACGCTGCATTATTTAATCTAAACAGTCATTAGAAAGCATGAGTGTGAGGTTTTTTTTTTCAGATCTGAATTATTTAGAGCTCGGTCAGCGGTGAGCTAGTCATCTCTATGGGATTACACAAAATGTGCTTAGGAGCAAGCTGACACAAATCTTAACCTGGCTGAAAAATGCATGCAAATACGCTGTCATATTGTGCACTGGTGCATGAGTGCATTAGTGCTAGACAAAATAGGACATGGAAAAGAGGCATATGCTACACTCCTCTGAATAACATCTATGGGATACCCGTATAATAAAAATGAATATAACATCAAATCTCAAATTCCGTTCGTGATAGGGAAAGAACTCGGTCCACTGGGACTGATGTTTCCCTCCGCCAGCAGGGAGCTGTGACGCAGTTGAAGTGTCCCCATCCCACGCCATGTATAGATCTAAGTGCCCACAGCCTGGCCTGAGGTCATATCCCCAGTCCAGTCCCCATCTCCCTCCCACCCCCATCCTGTCCACACTCCACTGTCCTATCGATGAAGAGACTCAAACAGCCCCCTGTTCCTTTGCCCTGAGTGCTCCGATAATGTTATTCACTGGGGATGACTTGCCAGTCGAGACAGCCACCAGGGTTGGTGTTAATCAGGGCTCATTATGAGGGGAGCTCAGCTGTGCCGTGCTGATTGAGCTCCATGAGAACAGAAGGGTGCGCAAACAAGAGCTGCGTGAGACCATTAGGACTGAACAGGGAGCCTGCTTTTCCCACAGAGATACACAGACAGCCTCTGCAGGGGGAATGAGTACAGAGCCGAGAGCAGGGCCCTGTCTCTGTCTCTGTCTCTGTCTCTTTCTCTCTCTCTCTCTCTCTCTCTCTTTCTCTCTCTTTCTCTCTCTCTCTCTCTCTCTCTCTCTCTCTCTCTCTCTCTCTCTCACACCGTCTATTCGTTTCGTTCTGTCACGCTCTCACTCAATATCACTGTTTGTTTTTCAGGCACTCTCTCTCGCCTCATCAACACCTCCCACTCCACTCATCTGAATCACTGCAGCTCAGAGAGTGTGTTAGCGGGCTTTTAAAGACCCGGAGGGCGGGTGGGCAAGTGGCCTACGTGAAAGCTCCTCTCACGGCTGCTGTGAGCAGGCTGCTGTGAGCAGGCTGCTATGGAGACGAACAAAAGAGTCCATTAGTCCCGTGACCTGCACTATCAAAAGAGGGTCTAGTAGTAGGAGAACATCCCGCTCCACTCACATTCACTGTTCCCATTTAAAGGCCCCATATTATACAGGCTGACTCTGGAACAGACAGAACATGCCAGAACGTGTCAGATCTGGACCAGAACTGATTCAGAGTCAGCTGCTGTCACTAATCTCCTATCCCCTGACACAGCACACCAGAGGCTGCAGGGAGGGCCATCTGAAGGTGCTCCTCAGCCCGACCACAGAGATGGACAAGTGCTGTACGTGCCGTTAAAACTGGTGCTGTTTCAGGTTTCAGGCTGGTGAGAGTATGTCCTCGGGCCTCAAGGCATTCTCCTTGGCCACTGTCCTATCAGAGTGGCCATCTCTCTACTGGGGGGGACATAAGTCCTTGTTGGTGACATGTATTGTGAATCGTGTGATGGGCCTGCTGGCGTCTGTTGAGCATCTCTGTGGACGGGAGGGGTGAGGAGAGGAGCATGGCAGCTAAGAGGGCATATCGGTGGCGCGAGACGTGTCCGGCGGGACAGAGGGCAGGCAGGATGCGGCCAGCGGCAAAGACAGCTGAGGCTGCCGGGCTGACTCTAATCTCCTAATGGCTGCTATATTTGGCTTAGCCTGGCTTTATGGTTATGCAACAAAATTGTCATCCCCTTCGGAGGAAAGCACACCAAAAGAAATCCAACGGGAAAACATATTTTGCAGATGCAGCTGGCTCGACAACTTGCAGTGTGACTGTGGTCATGTCCAGCTCAGGTGACGTCGGCCATCTTAGAGTAAGATGTTTACACTTCAGCAGTGCTGCTAGCTTTGAGTTTTCTGATGGAAACACGTTTGCTTTTTCTGCATTCTAGAGAAAAACACGACTGGCTCTGATAGGTGAAAATTCACCCTAGTTACCTCAGGACTCCGGAGCTGCATAAAAGTATATTTATTAGACAAACAACAATTGCAATCGGGCTCACTCCCAGCACAAGGCTGAAAGTGAAGCAATGATAAACACATCGCACAAGGTTTATATAGACAGAAGTTGAGCGTTCAGCAGGGAAAACCACGTGGTGGATTTCTCACGTCCGAGGCAAGGATGGAAGTTTTGCACAAGGTCGGAAGAAGCACAGTTCGACCCTTCTTATCACCTCTGGTCTAAACATGCTCTTGTACATATGTAGATTAAGTGGCACCTAATATTCTAAGTTACACACACGCAGAAACACAGAAAAGCCATGTTTCTGCTTTCATAAGCACATGATTCATACATTCTTAAGTAATTAACAGTGTTTGCAAATCATCTCCATCAGGCTCTGAACTTGTTAGGTAACTCTGATGCCGCAACTAGGGAACACATGTCCTTTTCGGAAGGTTCCCGAGAAAGCAACCTAAAGGGCAGCTGGATGTGACATTAATAAGTCTGGCATTTTGCATATTGGGAATAACAGAGGGATATACTTGAGAGCGACAGGGGTGTGGCGGGGGGAGCGACATAGTCTGAAGACTATGTACCAGTTTTATAATACTCCTACCTCTATCATTTAGGTGCAGCCTAACAGATAACCTGTAACAGAGAAGCAGTAGCACACTTGGAACACAGCGGACACGGACAAATCCCTCAGCGGTTAAAAGCGCTGTGGAGTAGTTTTACCCACGACTCTCAAGAATGAGGCCCTGCAAGCTTGAGGGGTCACGGGTGTGACTTTCAGAAGCAAAACAACGACTTAAACAAGGCACTCAAGTGGTTCTCTGTGTGGTAATATATTTCATAATGCAATCATCAGTCATCAGCTAGAAATGACCCTCACAATGCCCTCTCAGTGAAACAGAGTGGTATTAGCATTATAATATTAGCTGACATGCTGGTGAAGAATACTTTCACATTTCCTGACAGAATACTTTCACATTTCCTGACAGACAGCAGATCAAATTCCCCTATGTCCAGGGTATTCTCTCCTCAGCCATCTGTCTGAATCTGCGCTGGATATTGAGCCACTTGTGTTGTCATCACCTGATATATTGATGTCATTTGATTGTAATCTCATATAGGCAAAGAGAGCACTGCAAAGATGGCAGTTGTAAACACACACACACACACACACACACACACACACACACACACACACACACACACACACACACACACACACACACACACACACACACACACACACACACTCAAGCCTACAGAGAAAACATCCTTTGTTCCTCACACCACCTATCACCTTCCTCATACAAATAAGACTGCATTGCTCTCAGGGGAGAACCAGTGGAAAAAACAGTGGGTTAGGGGAGGGGGGGGCGATGAGGAAAGAGACTGAGGGGAAAGGAGGAGAGGTCCAGAGAGAAAGAAGGAGAGAAAAGGGAAGAGAGCAGGGAACGACGGATGGAAGTATTCTTTTTTTTTTTTTTTTTGGCGTACCTCTCTTCTCTAGTGCCGCCGCTGCTGTGTGGCCTGGCAGCTGGCTGGACGGGACGCTGTGCGCGTGCGGAGGGATCATGGAGCCATAGCCCAACGAGCCCAGGGCTGGCTGCGGCTGCAGCTCTGTCCAGTCAGAGAGGAGCCTCTACCCGCTCTCACGCATGCACTCACACTCACACATAAACACACACTAGCCCTCACACTCAAACACACGCGCTTCCCTTCAATAACTCTTTCTTTTTGTGCAGGAGGCTAAAGATGTTGGATGTTGTCTTCCCATGCACTTGGATGGATGTTGGATGTTGTCTTCTCTGACCCCCTCAGCTTCCTCTCCTAGCCAGCTGTCTGTGCACAAGCCTCCCCCGTCACTCGCTGCCCTGCTCATTTAAATATCTCTGACAGGCGTGCGGAGCGTACCACGTGGGCTGGTGAGGCAGGGGACACACACTGAGCAGCATCACTGGTGTGTTTGGATGAGCTGCGCAGCAGAGAGAGCGTTGCATCTCGAAACACCCCTTCTGTTTTTTTTCTCGTCCCTTCTCCTTCCTCATGTTTTGCTATCTGGAGACTGCAGTGCTTATGATGTGAAATAACGTGCGTGTGTGTGTGTTTTGTATGTGTGTGTGTGTGTGTGTGTGTGTGTATAGTTGTTTCGCAGTAGGTAGATATAAAGAGGGTATTAGAGAGCAGTATGATGATGATCTATACTTATCTCAGCATGTAATCCCCACTGTGTTTGAAAATAAATAAGAGACTGAAACTCAGCGGTACTGGAGACACTGCTCACAGAGGAAAGGATAAATGGATAATAGCACATAACAGCATTTCTTTCATCTCAGCCCAAATCTGAATAACACCGGCTTGCAGCAAACATATTCAAGAACAATATTTGGTTCAAATGAGAGGACATATTTGGGAAATACTCAAATAAATGAATTCAAATAAATACACTGCACACATTCTCTACGCCAGTGGTTCTTAACCTGGGTTTCGATCGAACTCCAGGGGTTCGTTGAGTCACTCTCAGGGGTTCGGTAGAGGTAAAGACACACACAGTATAGCCCGGTTCACACTAGCAATGTCGGGCCGTTTTTATATATACCTATGTTTTGAAGAAATCATATTTTATTTGTCCAATTACGAAGGGTTCGGTGAATGCACTGATGAAGCTTGCAGGGTTCAGTACCTCCAATAAGGTTAAGAACCACTGGTCTACGCCATTTTTTAAAGGTTCTTCCAGCTCTTAGGGTATCAGCCAAGGCTAGACAACAGCACAGGGACTGCTTTTCATCCGTGTGCTTTGATCTGTGATGAAAGAGCATGACCACCTCTTCTGCTATTATCTCATAGTCTGTTCTGGGTGGAGTGCCATTCATAAATCAACTGAGCCATTGATAAGCTGATGGTCTTGGTGTGTCTTATCTGAAGAAGCCATTTACAGTTTTTCTCGATTGCTTACACACACATTTAGCTAATCATGGGTCAACTTAATCTAATGCTCACACCTTCTTTGCACAGCAAGAGTCTTCTCTGGCGAATGGGTTAACTATTTCTCATTGCTTTCACAGAAATATCTTTGAGTTTTAACACACTTTTCAAAACAGTTAAACACACTTCTCAGAGAAAGACACGAAACCTAATTGAATAATCAGGTCAACACATTGCAAACACCTAGTAGCAGCCTACTGATACTGCTCTCTATATTCTAAATATCGTCAGCACCTGTGTGAGCTCTCTGTGCACAACTAATCAAGTAGTTCTCAACCTCTAAAACGGGTCAATAGATTGAAGTCGATACCAAGCATGGATCGGGGAGGCCGCCACCAACGACCTCGGCAAGGACTAGGACGAGGACAAAGAAGAGGCCGTGGTAGAGGTAGAGGGGCCCCTGTCAGGGGACGTGGCATTCGTGTAAGATGCTCTAATGAAATTAGGGCAACAGTCATTGATCACGTAGTCAATCATGACCTCTCCATGAAAGAGGCTGGCCAAAGGGTTCAGCCAAACCTGAGCCGTCATACTGTGGCATCAATTGTTTGTACGTTCGGCAATGACAATGACACTTTGCTGGCCTTTACAGTCAATTTACTGTTCTGTGTTTCACTGTATTTGCACTCTTGGCAACAACCATTTCTATACTTTTGTAAAGTGTGTTGCCACAATACAATGTAGTACTTTAGTTTCACTAAAGTAATTTACAACATATACAGTAGAATTCTGATTACTGTATATTCACAGTATTTACAGCCTATTGCACTATTTTTACAGAATCAACACACTGGCCCACACTGGTGGCAGGGGGAGAATGTTCATTGCAGAACAGATTTGACCTTTTTACTGTATATTGAAACCTGTCATTTTAACTTCTTACAGTACATACATGTAATGTTGAAAAATGACTGCAATAAATATTTTTGTGTCAGAATCTTTGCCATTTTGTACACAGTAGAACAAATGTAAATCAATGGTGTTGACAGGTCCTTGTTTAGAATATCTTGTATAGTATATAGCAATACAAAAACAGAACTACAATATTTTACTGTATACACATTTTCAGATTTCAAATACTTTCTGACAGCGAGGCCTTCCTATGTGTGTGTGTGTGTGTGTGTGTGTGTGTGTGTGTGTGATGCAAGTGGGGCATTATCATAAGAGAGGCACTAGCAGGAAAAACACTTAACACAGGGATTACATCTAGGATGGCTTTTTTTTAGGGGTTATACGACAAGCAGAGCTTTACAACACTAGAAAGTGGAAAATAGTTTGTGGATCCGCCCCATGATTCTGATCCGCTCCAGAATTTAATGGGTTCTTCCTTGGCTCATGCTACACCTTTCCGCCATGTTCCACGAAAATCGAGTCAGTGCACACACACGCACACACACACACACACACACACACTACACACACACACACACACACTACACACACACACGCACACACGCACACACACACACACACTACACACACACACACACTACACACACACACACACACACCCACACACACAAGCAATCATGTTCTCTTCCCTCGTGCTGTTCAATAACTACACACCAATCTTGCACAACCCCAAAATAACCCATCTGTACCGAACTGCACAGAAAGGACCTGCACTTAATCAAGCCAGACACAGATTCTGCACAGTGCCGTGCCTAATTTCACTCCTCACAATCACAATGCAGTATGATTGTGACTATTATGTTTGCTGCTGCTGCTGCCGCTTTCATTTTTACTGCACCCATTAATCAACTGTGGTAAACACAGGCCCCTGGACAGGTCTATCTTCCCTCTCTTACTCCCTCTACAGGCCACTGCTCAGTACTACTACTGTCTGTGATCAGGTTTACCATCATTACCCTCACAGGTCATATTTGAGTAGATAATATTCACTCATGAAAAACACACAATCAGCTGACTGTAAACAATACAGTGTAGTCCGTGATAATTCAGATGAGCTCTGGTGGTGGTTAAAGATGAGACTCCTACCGTTCTGTGCAGTGGTGGTTTGAAGCAAGTCAATGGGTGTTCGCTGTCTGAGAGAGAGAGAGAGAAGTGACACTCACTCAGGAGTCCCAAGTTCTCTGGATGGAAGTGTTAGTGGCGTTGCTGCCGAGGTCAGCCAGAGAAAAGACAGGATCTTTCCCCCTCAGCCGTGATTAAGAGCAGAAGAAGGAAGGAGGTTTCCTGCCCACGCCCACGCCCACTCCCACACAGTCCAGAGGTCGGCGGCTGCTGCCTGCCTCATGACTTGCCAGCTGAGCGGTGAGCTGTCTGTCATAACAGGGGGGGGGGGGGGGGGGCTACCGAGGGGGGGGGCGAGTCATCAGGGGGCTCACTTATCAGGGCAGCACACACATCTTAGACCAACAAACATCATGTCATAACCTGCGCTGGTTGAGTAATCATCTTGTAGGTTTACAAAGCCCCCGGTAATAATGAGTCAACAGAAAATGGGGAGTAATCTGATGATCAAAGGTGCCTTGTTATAGACATGGCCTCCAAGCAGCAAAAGAGAGAACGACGTGCTTGAGATGAATGGAAGCAAAAAGCACATTATCTAGGGTTATCATCTCAGGCCAAGTGATACTGATGGACCTGAAGTACAGAACGGATACATCAGCTGCGTCATTGCATCTCCCGCCACTACCAGACAAAAAACAGAAACGTCCGCAGCTCTGAAAAGGTATAATTTCATTAAAAAAAGATAAATGTTGAATTGAGACGGAGCTATCAGAGTCACTAATTCACAAAGCGCAGCGTTTAGCCACCTGCTGCAAACCACTGCGCTGGCAATCATGCCATCTTGACGCCAAAATGCTGCAGCAGCAGTCGTATTATTGAGGCTGTGTGGTGAGATGCTGGGGGGGTTTGACTTGAGATGTGCAGCCAAGCTGAAGCAGGCCTGATGCTGATCATGGCTGAGATGGGCGAGAGAGAGGGAGGGAGAGTGTGGCAGAGCAATTCACAAGGGCTGATGGCTGATGTCATTTTCTGGGACGTGTCTCAGTGCGCGACTCGGGCAAACTGAAAAGACCAGCTGGAATTGATGGGGGAAATTGGGGGATGTTTGTTATTCCAGGTGCATACAGTTTGAGAGTATACTGGGATGAGCCAATACCATACAGAGATTCGATTGGATTCATCAGAAAGCTTGCTGTGGGGAGGGGATTCGGAATTGAGTGCAACCCAAGAATATTTTGCTAAATTAATCCTTACATAAGGCTTATGTAAGAGCAACAAGATACACAAATCTTAATTGCATGTTGACATGTTTTGAAATCATTGTTAGTCAGACTTACCGTATACTGCCCCTGTACCCTGTATTTAAGTCAATACAATCATACTGTTTACAGATGAAAGAAAAAAATAACATTAGGGAAAATGACATTCTCATTATGTCATTCGATTGCTTAATGTATGGCTAAAGTAGCTCTATCGTTCTCTTGAGTAAACATGTAAATGCCCAGGGGGTGTGGGCTGAGTTGAGCAGCAGATAGTCTTTTTTCATGTAATATGATTAATACCTACTTCTCTTGCAATGAGCCTGTACAATCTGTGGTCTCAGTTTATAAAGACCAATGAAAAGTCTCTGCCAATACCGAGGGGAATCAGAAAACTTGTTGAGAAGTGCTCTCTAATCAACAGGTCTTGAGATTCCTGACTCGCGCAGTGAGTGAGTAGGTAGTCCACATTCAGTTCAGGAAAAGACTCACAAAATCCCCCGATTTTAGTAAAACTCCTCATTACTCTGTGCATCTTTCAACTGTCATGTTACGTCACGATAACCTACTGCATTGTGACACACTTTCAGTGATAGCTGGTCTCTGCTCTGTACATCTCCATGTGACTCTTATGTAGGTTACATTTGGCATTCATAACACACACGCACAAATACGCATACATTTAAAAAAAAAAAACACAAGACAGATACACACATTGTTAATTTACCCCCCCCCCCCCAAAACCGAAACAACCCTACAGTCTCTATCCAGAAGGGGTTTCACTCACCAGAGCCAGCGGCGTACTGCAGGCTGCCCCTCTTCCTGAACGGGGAGGTGGGCTTCGGTTTGCCTGGAGGCAGCTTCGAGGACATTGTTATGTCTGCGGCTCTGCGGCAACCAAGGTGGAGACGGGAGACGTACCTCGACTGGAGAGTGTCTGATGAGGAGACGCAAGGAGAGCGGAGAGGAGAGGAGAGGAGAGGAGAGGAGAGGAGAGGAGAGGAGGGATGGCAGCAAGCAGACTGCGTGTCCTCAGGGGGTTTGATTGCAGTGGGGGATGTTCCAGCATGGGCTGCCCCGAGTCCCTCTCTCTTCCATGCTGCAGAGGCACTGGCTCCTCCTCCCTCCCTCCCTCCCTCCCTCCCCTCTGTCCATCCCTCCCTCCCTCCGTCCATCCCTCTCTCCCTCTCTCCCTCTCTGTCCATCCCTCTCTCCCTCCCTCCCTCTCTCATCATGAGGCTGATAGTGCTGCATTTACTACTCTACCCACAGTGAGCGCCCTCCTGCTCTGTTGCCATGGCAACTGTGAAATTAGGTGTCAGCAGCCACCCAGGCTAGATAAATGCATGATAATTGCCGGACAGAAAAAAACCCACAAAAAGTTCATTGCTAAAATCTAAAATCACTGTTTTATACAACTGTAGATGAGACACGGAATGAAATGAATATGGTCTAAGAATATAACCTGTGAATATGGGCTAAGATGCAGTGTACATTGCATAGTATTGAAACTGCTTTTGCATCATTACATGACAGGTGGTAAAGTGAATGGTGAAAACAAGGAATTCGGCCCAAAGATAAATCGCGTGGGCGTAGTAGACTGTAGCTATTGACTCTTTCATGTGAATTCATTTTTGTTAAAAGTTAAAATTGTAGGTAACTGTTCATGTCATAATTCTACATTATACATACCTTACCAAATGTCCTCAAAATATATTTTCATTCATGACAAAATGTGTATAAAATAAACTGTGAAGCTACTCTATATGATAGTGTGACCAAACAACGTATGAGAGACCAGCGTGTTCACTGCAGGCAAGCCCCGTGAAATGCAGATGACAGCACATAAGGAATTCTAACAACTATGTGCTGTGAGGGCCTTTTACAGAACAAAAGCTCTACCTCCCAGCAGCTCTGACTGGATAGCTAGTGACAGAAGCAAACCATCTAAAAACACGGGCAGGATGATGCTGCCAGCTGGATTCAGAGAAGGCAGTCCAATACAGCGAGCCAATGAAAACATGTTGTGCTGGGGTCAAGGTCAGATTTACATTTTGCAAAATGTTCTTGTAACATTCCTGTTTCTACAACACATAAATACAGAGCACGTTATTATTTCTTACTGATGACAAGAAGATTCGATGTGTAGTGTATAGTAAAGAGGAGAGCAGATTTTGAGTGTGAATCTTAAAATAAATAATGGCATTGACAATTTTATGCCACTGCCTGTTTCAGAGAATGGGTAGGATACACATATAAACCCATGAATACTTTTAAAACGGCATGTGTGACTGATTCTAACGATACTATGCTGAGATGCATACAATAGAAGTTACACATAGAACAAGAATATGGAGTATAGCTCCCTCTTATGGTAGGGAGTGGAACACCATGGTCAAATATCCTCAACGCTCTCTTGTCTGCATTCATGATTACTGACTCAATAAACAGAAGATCAGGATACGTTTGAAATTGTATTTTCGATGATAAATCAACATAATAGTCAATGAATAATTCTGTGAGCTTCGTTGACAAGAGATGCCTTTGAGAAAGGGATCTGAAGAGGTGTGATGTCACCTGCAAGATCAGTCTAGCACCTACTCAATGAGGTTTGAACCTGTGATATATATATAGAGAGAGAGAGAGAGAGAAAGAGAGAGAGAAAGAGAGAGAGAGAGAGAGAGAGAGAGAAAGAAAGAGAGAGAGAGAGAGAGAGAGAGAGAGAGAGAGAGCTTGACCTCGTCTCACTGCCCATTACATAAGAGCTGCTGACGAGCTTAAATCTTAAATGCACAAATAAAAATACAATTTACAGTGGCTTGCAAAACTCCACACCCCTGAAGGTCATCGCTGTTTTCTGTATTACAAAAGATCCTTATACCTATTTTCCCAATCAGTATTCTCGTTGTGAACACTTATGCTGTTTTACGTTTCTAAAAGCTAAATCAATAGTTTGTTTACTATGATTAAAATTAAAGTAATTCAAATCTAAAATATTCTTCTTGAATAAGTATTCAACCCTTATACATTGATACTTAGAGAAGAGAACTGCTTTTGAAAGTCTTTCGAAATGAGATAGTATCAACTTTGCACATTGTCCCCCCCCCCCCCCCCATATAGAATATCTAGGATGATGGGATGGCGGTCCTAAACTGTATCGCTACACATTCTCAGTAAGATTTTGATGAGGACTGTGACTGGATCATTCTAACATTTTCACATTCCTGTTTCTGAGCCACTCCAGTGTTGCCTTAGCCTCGTGCCTCGGGCCTTGGGGCAATTGTAGGTAATCCCTCTCCCAAGCTTTACTTCTACTACAGCAGACTGCAACAGTATTTCGTGATATTGTGCAGAATTTATTTCTATTCACTCTCCCTTCAGTTCTAAAAAGTTTCCCATTTCACGCAAATCATCCCCACAACATGATCACTACCATATTTCACTGTCTTAGATTAACGCCACATGATATGCTTTGAAGATTAGCTCTATTTTGGTCTCATATGACCATAAAAACTCCCCCCCCCATATCTTAAACAACCTCCATACATGCTTTAATGTGGATCTCCGGAAAACAATGGCCTCTTTTTCCCCCCTCCAATAGGGTCCAGTTGTATGGACAGCTCTTGATTGTGGACAGCTATACCTGCACCCCAGTTCCAGCCACTGGACATAGTAGATTTTTTCAGGGTGTTGGCTGGGGGTTGAATACCTTTGTAAGTCACTGTATGTGCATATTTTTTTAAATATATAATTTTTTTTTTTTTTACTTATAGCCTATATTTTACATCCATCAGAACTCAGCTCATTATCACTTCACAGCTGATGGTAAAAGCTAAACAAAGCTATTTTTAGACCAACCACAACAGTCCTGGAAAGGGTCCAGCCCTGTTGGAAGAAGACTCCTCCTACAGAGAGACAGGGAAGAGGGAAGAGTAGTCAGGTCAGTCCAAAGCAGTGGCCCGGGGGGGGCGGGGGGACGGGGGGACGGGGGGACAGGGGGACAGGGGGGACTCCCCCTCGCTGGAGGTATCCACAGGTTCAGCTCCTCTGGTCTGTCTGTGACACCCTTCATTTCCAGCTAACCTCCACAGATGGTTGCTGGCAGCCAACTCCAAGTGCAAACTTGTGTGGGAAGAGAGGTCCCCTGGAGCAGCATGTGCCTACATCCTGCCACGTAGCCCTCACCCAAGGGAAATATACTTGGGGGCATGACCAGGTCCTCAGAGTCGTGCCAGAGATGGAACACAAGAGGAGGGGCAAGGCAACCGAACACAGGCCTATGTCCATGGTGTTTGTGAGGGAGGGGTACGAACCATGGAAGCAGTCGGAAGGGAAAATGGGCATCCTGTGACTTGCAACAGACTGGAGAATAGTGGCTGTTCAGTGACTGTTACGGTTCATTGTTTCTGAAATAAGAGGCCTGACTGCTATGTTCCCGGCAAACTTGAAAAAAAGAAAATATTAAGCCATGGTTTAACTGCACTATAGGAGTCCTTGTTTACCTGAAATGTGCACTTTATAATTTTATTTTGTACCGCCCTGTTTGGCAATGTTGGTTTTCACTCAAATAAAACATTTGCATGAAGCAAGCCAATCCACTTGTCCACTTTGATAAGGGCATTACAATTACAATTAGGTGATGGAAAAAATAAATAAATTAAGGGACATTTAGAATAGATAAAAATGTGCAATTAATCACGATTCATTTTGAGTTAACTATGACATAAATGCGATTAATCGTGATTAAATATTTTAATCGTTTGACAGCACTAATATATATACAATATAGAACAGCAAAATACCTACATAGGGTACATTTGAGTTATCCAGTTTTTTAAGCACTGTATGCTGTCACTAGCACGGTGGGTCTGAAGAGGAAAATAATGAGCTGTCCCATAAACTAGGCCAACCATTACAACCAGACACATCCACACACATTGAGGGCCAAGGCCTGATAGTGGATGACTTTGAAAGAGTTTTTTTACGTGACGGGTAGATATAGTTTTGTGCATGAGGTGAAATGTAAGATGGTTGTCATTTTAATAACACACCCTTCACAGGCTATTTCCTGTCAAGGTGCTTCAGAAGGTTGTATATATTAAAACAGAACTGAGAAAGGGTGGGTAGATATAAGGTCATTCGGACTATGTTTAAAACATGGTCTTAATGCCAACAGGGGTTTTTTAAGGTGATGGTTATCACCCCTCAAAACATGCTGGCAAAACATCTTGATCTGTGCGGCAGTGGAGACTAGGTTTTTGCAGCATGCTCTCCAGATTGTACACCTGTTCAGTCACCCCACCTTGTACAAGCCACCCAAGGCAGGAAGCAGCCATCTGCCCCTATAAGCCTTCCCCTCCAAAGGTTTATACTTATGTGGTGTGTAATCTTGTCAACAGATCAACAAGCCTGACGGTGTATGGGAGGCGGGAGTAGGCCACGGGCCATAATGAGATTGGAATGGACGAGGATACCATGATTAGCTTGCTATATTCCACTTGGAGGCATTTAGGGATTTGAGACCCCGGCAACCTGCGGCAGGCGAAAAGACTATCTGTCCCATGGAAGTTACGTGTGTCTAAATCTGTACCTCACAGAAAAGGGGCTGGGTTTGGCAAATTAGGAGACAGGACAGGTGATCTTGGGGTGAAAAGGAAAGTCTAAGTGAGATCATTGCAAAGAAAGTTCTCATTGAAGTTGTCATTGAATTGGTCCACCCTCAAGAGGTGCCAGCATAAAGGTTACATATCTAGGCAATGTCGAGCACTACTGGTAAGTCTCTAGGTACCCGTTATTGGTCCTTAAAACATATTGATCCTTGGTCCTGGAGCCCATCTCCTTTTTTCGGTGGTTTATCGACACTTCATAGTTATATGAGACTAAATAAAATATGCACACTGTGACAAAATATTTAGTCATGAACAATTTGGAACCAGGAAGGAATGTTGTCGCAGCTGAATTGCAGAAAACACAGCAGGGCATCGAGTGTCCTGCAACCCTGTGGCTGTTATGTAAGGTGTCAATCCTGCAGAAGGTTAAATGCACAGGACTGATTCTTGTGCAGAGTAATCCTGGTCCCGAACTGAAATTGGCTCTCAGAGTTTTCATTCCAACTGTAATTCAGGTCAGAGGAAATGACATACTTTTAAAAGTGGGTTTCCTAATGGCTTCTTCAAACCAACCTCTCCAAAGCACTCTTGTGTACAAATCCCATAAATCTGTTTTGAAATACATCGCCATGACAATCTTTAAGAATGTACTTCTCTGACACCTTTATGGAGAATCTCAAGTTCAAATGTTGTCCCTTGAAGAGGCCGCATTCATTCCCCATTAGGACAATAGGTACATGAAAGTGCACTTTAAAATAAGTTGTAGTGTTTCATAACACTTTTACAAAATCTTTCTGACTCAGCTGAGCTCCATTCTAGTTTCCATAATTAATACATGCAGTGTTTGAGTCATGTCCTGATTGCAAGAAAGACAGGCCACATGGCAAATGAAATGTAATGTTTGAACCACAACTGCATACTGCCTTAGCTGTGGTCAAGGAGACATCATTCTTGTATTTTATAAAATGTTTCTAATGCATTTATAATGTATAGTAAAGGATGCCAAAGAGCATCCTAGATAATGGGATGATGTCACTGCCAATGTCAAGCATAGAGACACACTGACCTCAACACCCGCATGGCATCTGCCTTTTCTCCACCCGTGCAGGGGTTGACACAACACATGAATATAACTTTTTATTCCTGTCTGTCTCCTGCAGTGGTGTGGTTAGGTGTGATATGTACAAAGAGATCCATCCTGCACCTGTGTCCCCTGGGAGTCTATAGGATCTCTCTATTGATTTGGATGAAGACTGTACCTTGTCTCCTTTTCAAATATGGTATCAAATGTATCAAATGACAGCCACAGACAACACAAACCTACAAAACAGACAAAATAGACCAACATGTTTACTGTTTACAGAAAAGTGTCTCATCATCCATCAGGTCTTTTATCTGTGATTTGAGGTAGTCTGAAAGTTGTGTTAACTATAATATTTAGTTCACGTGAGCCAGCCACACAATTTCAGGACATGGCCTTCTTTTCACAGGGGCAAACAGTCTTATCCCAATAGCACCTATTTATAAATCACAGAAGAGCGGGGAAAAAAAATCTTGATTTCAGCGCAGAGGACCTCATTTTCTACATTTCTCACCTGTCCACCACCCTAAACAAATTAACTCAGACTGGGTGAGCTAGTCTTTTTTCTCAACCTTCACTACTTGTCCTTGTTAGCTGAGCTAATTGGATTGGCTGGTTCACAGGGGAAGATCTGGAAACCCCTCCCCAATCCCAACCTAAGGCTTTAGGCTATGACAGAGAGAGGAATTAGAGTGGTTTGAGCCTCAGACTTGAACGACACGCCCGTTTACTTGGGTCTTTGGACAGTCCTTATCCAGTCAACCACGAGGGGAGTGCTGGGAAGCTAGTGATCTCTCCACTCTCAGGTCACCCTCCCACGGCAGACCACTCGTGCAGCACCCAGGTGCGTGGCATCCATTTCTCTGCGCTTCACAACAGAGTGAAAAGGTGTCAACATTTCTCACCTCGGGAACCGTAGGATTTATTAAGGAGAAGGTGCAGACATGGGAGCCGGAGCAAGTGCCGAGGGCAAGCGGTCCAAAGAGCTGGAGAAGCAGCTGCAGGAGGATGCTGACAAGGAGTCCAAGACCGTGAAGCTGCTTCTGCTGGGTAAGAGCGCAGAGCTGTCTCCTTTGATTCTTGTCAAGAATGGATGAATTTATTGTCATTGCACAGAGTACTTTGGCCAGAGAGCCGCAGAGTGAAGCAGCACTAAGACAGGCTACAGAATCTCAAATCAAGATGCTATATATCCCTTGTGTATATTAAAGCAACTAGTGAAGAATGAAAAAGCTTTGACATCTGCATTAAGAATTTGAAAGCTTGGGCTAGGGTTAAAAACGACGTGCTTAGATTGTCAGCGACCTCACTGTGAAGTCAAGCCTTCTTTAGGGCTAAAGATTAAGACAACTGTCACTTAGCGGTCGCTTACACGTGTGTTGGCCTTGGCATAGGATGTACAGGTACACCTGAGAAGTGATCAAAATATAACTATAGACAGAAGCCCAACTTCAGCTACTCCAGCAACAACATGACGTCGGATTCTTTACTGCATAGGGATATGAATGCTTCATTTGAAGCTTCATCAAAAAGATTAAAAGGACATGCACAAGTTATAAGCTCTTGACAGGTTGACAGTTTTCATCTAAATTGGCAGTAGGATTACAGACGGTTGGAAATGAATTGGAATGACGGACACTGGATGATGTACAATGCACGCTGTCATTTGAATATTTCCATTAACACCTATTTCCTAATTAAAGCTAATCAATGTTTGCTAAATTAAATAGAACACTGGCAATTGGATGCATCACCTATAACTGTAATTGTATTAAGAATGCTGAAGCAGAGAAAAACATTCTTTTTTTCCTCAGGAGAGCCACTGATAATCTTCAGATTATAAAATATATCTGTATATCTGTTCAGAGCCAACCGAAGCCCATGTGAACCAGAGCCAGAAAGAGCATGGATGGGGATCATATGCAATCAGCTATTAGCCATTATTTCAATTAGAACTACAAACACCAACTACAACAACAACAAGAAAACAAGACATGAAGAGCTCATTCATTTTGTTCTGATGATATTTCAGGTCTCTAATATATCAAATAATAATATAGCATTTGGTTCTCCCCAAGATACAAGACATATACTACTTCATAGGGTAAAATAATGACTTTGTTTACAATTTATGTATCAACCGATTTAGGGAAGTGAAAAACTTTGATCCTTAATGCACCCACAGCATTTCTGTGTCCGGCCAATCACTGGCCATATCTGCTTAGGAGATCATAACCTCAAGGTTCAAGTGAATTAGGGTGTACTGACAGTAAAGGGGAAATCCGATTACTCAGATGGGTTAAGTCCAGATCCTCTCACTGAGCTCCTGTTCAGTTTCTCATTGTGTGGTGCAACATAATATATATTTTTATTTACATTAACAGAGACACCCACTAAATTCACTTTCATTGACTTCAACTGTCAAAAATCTTTTTTTGAGTCTGATCATTACTTCAAACATGCTTCAGCAAGGAAGTGGATCCAAGTCTGTCACCCTGATTCCTCATCTATGTCTGGAACTATGCCATAATCATAATCTAGAAAACAAGAAAGATACTTCCCAAAAATCACAATGCAATAGTCAAGTAGTCAGTAGTCAGGATTCCCAGGAGGACCGTTTTGTAAGAGGGGAAGTGTCAGAACAGGATTTAGACAGCTTTCCTGTAGGCTCTTGCTAACCCTATTAGCCCTTGTTTCATTTTATAATCATGTCCTCTGACTTTTAAAGCGTTGACATGGTTTACATATTCAGACTTATAGAAGCAGGTGAGACCTGGTTATACTGTACTGTATATATATTGAAAACTGCAATACACTGCAGCACTGCACTGCACTGCACTGCACTTTACTTTACATTAGCAATAATGGCTGCTACAAAGGCAACTTTTTTCCCTTGTTGGCATCTTTGGGACTAGAAACCAGGTTTAAGTTTTCACTTTCAATGTATACCATGTACGCCAAAAATAAATAATAACAACCCATCTAGAACAAGCAGTTGGTCCGAAAATGTTTTTCTTGCATACATCCAGAAAGTTTTGTGCAGGATTTTGATTCTGCAGGATTCTCTGGAATTTGGAATGTTTGTTGTTTGAACTCCCTTAAGGTTCCCAGAAGCCCTTATGATCTGCTATGTTACCAGTAAGGCCATTAGTAGCAGTACTTGGTCTATGGGGGACGTTTACATTCAGCCTACCATCGTCCTCCTAATCAGGATGGGGAGTTAAGCTGATGATTAGTCACCGAGGTAACGCTGATGATGACGCAGGTCTAGGCTAATTTGGTCAAAGGCAGGGGGCATGTCAGCCTTAGGGATGAAGGCAGGGTGCGTCTCTATGGCGATGACTCTCTGCTGGTCAAGGCCCTCTCCTGGTCCCTGCCATAGGGAGCCCAGGGTCCAGTAGATGCTATATGTCTTTTTTTTACGTAATCGTTGTGCATATCATTTACATTTACATTTAGTCATTTAGCAGACGCTTTTGTCCAAAGCGACGTACAAGGGAGAGAACAGTCAAGCTAAGAGCAATAAAAAGCATGGTGTAACAATAAATACTACTTTACATGAGAATTAGAAAACAACGACCTAGAAAAAAGGAAAAAGAAGTGCAGGAATGTAACTGCAGGTGCCTTGTTTGGCCTAAACTCCCTTGCCTTCAGCAAACATTGAAAAATGGGATTGATTGTTTCAATTCAAGTCATGTCATGTGTAAATATACAGGACTTACCACTGTTTTTTGCAGTTTGGAATGCTGAATTAATAAACTATCTACTATCAACTTGTTGATAAAAAAAAATATCAGTCCGTTGCACAATTAAGCGGTGTGGTATATATCAATTATCGAGTGTTTTGTAAGAGGGGAAATGTCAGAGCAGGATTTAGACAGCTTTCCTGTAGGCTCTTGCTAACCCTATTACCCCTCGTTTCATTTTATAATCATGTCCTCTGACTCTAAGAGCGTTGACATGGTTTACATATTCAGACTTATAGAAGCAGGTAGCAGATTGAAGTCAGACTTCAGCAAGATCACTTTAGAATAAGCACAAATGTCACCTGTTGGTCCAGTAGATGAGACATGTTGTTTTTTAATGTCATTGTTAAACTATCCACTATCAACTTAAAAATATCAGTCCGTTGCACAGATAAGCGGTGTGGTATTATAGACTCAATAACTTCCTTCTGTCTATTCCCAAACAGGTGCTGGTGAGTCTGGGAAGAGCACCATTGTAAAGCAGATGAAGTGAGTATCAGCCTTTACCCTGCACAAGAGCAGACATCCAAAACACACATTTACGAAATACTATAGCCAAATCAGTGTCCCAAGTCTCAGATCAGATCAGATCAACAGATCAACACTCACTATCCAAAATGAAGATATTATGCTATGTTAATGAATATCCTTTAGCTGATCCATCCAGACATCAACCCATTTGAAAGATGTACATTACTACAACATGCAGTAGCAATATTTGACCACAAGAGGACTCATTTCAGTGTGCAGAGAAATGTAGGCCAACAAAGCTGCCAGTCCAAACACAAACTACAGTACCATTTGTTTTTCCTCACCAGCCGTCATTCAAACACACCATCTAGGGTGACATGTACAATTCACATTTGAATTATGTGCATTAGGGTCTGCTCTCTCTCACAGCCTTGACACTTTACAATCACAATTCCTTTCTCTCTCTCTCTCTCTCTCTCTCTCTCTCTCTCTCTCTCTCTCTCGCTCTCTCTCAGAATTCTTCACCAGGGTGGTTACACAAAAGAGGAACAATTGGAGTTCAGGGCCATCATCTTTGGCAACATCCTGCAGTCTGCCATGGCCATCATCAGAGGCATGGAGATGCTGGACATCAACTTTGGCTCATCACAAGGACAGGTTAAACACAGAGCCCAATCACGACGCATGACGCGTTACTCTTCAACAGAAAAGCCATTTGTTATTATTATGCTGTTCCGTGTCATTTACCCCTAGGTTTTTTGTCCTTTTGTAAAGTAGTATTTATTGTTACACCATGCTTTTTATTGCTCTTAGCTTGACTGTTCTCTCCCTTGTACGTCGCTTTGGACAAAAGCGTCTGCTAAATGACTAAATGTAAATGTAAATGTAGGTTGGCCACACTGACGGGGGTGTGATGTGATTGTGTGATTATATAATACAGGAGGATGCCCAGAAGCTGCAGAACCTGTGTGATGTGATTGTGTGATTATATACCACAGGAGGATGCCCAGAAGCTGCAGAACCTGTCTGACTCTGCTGAGGAGGGCACCATGCCTCCCGAGGTGTCAGACGTGATCAAGAGGCTGTGGAAGGACACAGGTTTGCAGTCTGCCTACGAGAGAGCAGCCGAGTTCCAGCTCAACGACTCCGCTGGATAGTGAGTGCTTTTTTCAAAACCACACAACAGCCCATGCTATAATTATAATGATACTACTACTACTTAACACACAAGGCAATAAGGAAAACCCCAGATGTTTATATGTCATGATCCATGTAGTAAGAAAAGAAATAGTCCATATGAGAGCATCACATGACTAAAGAAACTTGATTCACAAAGGCTGACTAGATACCCGGTGGTAGCTGAGTTCTGCTGTGATATGAGAGGAAAATGCAAGATCAAATGGACTATAACCACAAAGCTGAACCCCTTGTTTGGTCTGACTTTCACAGCTACCTCGCAGACTTGGACAGAATCTCTGGCCCCGACTACTTACCCACTGAGCAGGATGTGCTGCGATCTCGAGTCAAGACCACTGGTATCATTGAGGAAAACTTCTGTTGCAAGGAGCTGATCTTCAGGTGAGTAGTCCAAGACAATTTGGGTAATTTCAAGCAAAAAGTTCTTCCAGGCGTCTTATCCACCCACGGCACTGTACCAATGTGGGATAACGACTAACCCCAGCAACGTCTGGACACCAATGTTCAGTCACAGTCCTATCAAACGCAAGGAAAATAGTTTCCTTTAAAGTTCTACAATGAGACATTAAAATATCCAAACTATTTGAAGGTGTTGTGCGTTCAGTAGATAGTTGAATTACTTATCAACTTAAGTGTAGGTATGCCTTCAACACCGGCTGAACATATTATTTGAGTGGCTGGTATCTTGAGCTTCTTAATGCATTCACCCCCTTGAAATGACACCAGTCATTGTTAAATGGTGAAACATCATTTAAATCAGACTCGGAGGAGGACTGAGAGAGACTGAATGTGCTGAGGGATTTGACTTCCCCTTTTTCTAAAGAAACATTCACAGAATGAAATAACGGGATCTTTCTTGAATAAATAGGATGTTTGATGTGGGTGGCCAGAGATCAGAGAGAAAGAAGTGGATCCATTGTTTCGAGGGTGTGACCTGCATCATCTTCTGTGGTGCGCTCAGCGCCTACGACATGGTGCTCGTGGAGGACGATGAAGTGGTGAGTTACTCTTCCCCCAAAAGAACAGAAAAGGTAGAACTGCCATTTTCCCTCTGAAAAAAAAAAAAAAAAATAACAGTAAAGAAAAAAAAAAAAAAAAACACATGACTATCAACATGGAAAATAGGAGACCAAAAAGACATCCTGAAAAATAGTCAGTCCCCTGCCAGCCTGCGGAGTTCCTCAAGGGACGTCACTGATGTGTCCATGGTACTTCTTTCTTTACTGACCTATTCTCACGTCCATTTCTCTCCTCCTCTTCTCAGAACCGCATGCACGAGTCTCTCCATCTCTTCAACAGCATCTGTAACCACAGGTTCTTCGCCCTCACCTCCATCGTGCTCTTCCTCAACAAGAAAGATCTCTTCGAGGACAAGATCAAGAAAGTCCATCTCAGCATTTGCTTTCCTGATTATGATGGTACATCACAAGCACACACACACACACACACACATTTGTAGAGATCTGAATGAATGACACTTATCTCAACATCTCTCACTGTTCCTCCTAATGAAAAGTGTTTATCTCGACTCACTTCCTCCGGTAATGAATGATGTCATGGGGTAACGCCGTGCTCTCGTGTTCTCTACCCATCCAGGCCCCAACACATATGAAGACGCCAGCAATTACATCAAGCTGCAGTTCCAGGAGCTGAACATGAAGAAAGGAGTGAAAGAAATCTATGCCCACCTGACCTGTGCCACAGACACAAAGAACGTGGAAATTGTGTTCAACGCCGTGACGGACATTATCATCAAAGAAAACCTTAAGGACTGCGGTCTGTTCTAGGCGGTTATCACCAAAAAAAAAAAAAGGGTAAGCTGAACTGGATTCTGTAACCGGGGGCTGACTCCATGGTAACTAGTTATGCCTCAATTCCCTCCTGACCAGCAGTAATGAAGCCCAGCTTTAGCCAGGCCGGGAGAAATAGACCACTGGAAGTCAAATTAATTTAAGTCCACAGATGACACAATGGACCACCACCACCACCAGTTTCTTCATATTGTACAACAGTGTCCTATTGCTACAATGACCCAAACATTAGATTACGTAAAACACCATGGTGTTCAAGAGGAAGGTGGGGGAGGCACTTCAATAGTGTAATGGTATCTCAAATACACCAAACATCTCATGGCATCGTTGCCATCCTTGGGGGCTGGCATGATCAGGGGTGCAGATGGGATTTTTGAACTGGAGGGGGGGGGGGCGCTAACATCGCCTAATCAGCTGTGCAGAGTTATTACCTGATGGGGGACGCTAACATCGCCTAATCAGCTGTGCAGAGTTATTAACTGATGGGGGACGCTAACATCGCCTAATCAGCTGTGCAGAGTTATTACCTGATGGGGGACGCTAACATCGCCTGATCAGCTGTGCAGAGTTATTAACTGATGGGGGACGCTAACATCGCCTAATCAGCTGTGCAGAGTTATTACCTGATGGGGGACGCTAACATCGCCTGATCAGCTGTGCAGAGTTATTACCTGATGATTGTCACCTTACGTAGGGAGAGTGGTGGGGACGGATCAGGGTCACTATGGATCTGGGGGGGGACATATCTCCCCCCCCCCGTCCCCAGTGCCATCTGCGCCCCTGGGCATGATGGTGCATTGATTCCCTGTTTGTAATGGCAAAACAACATTAGCATGTGAACAAGAGCAACGGGGTATCTTTTGTATGTTCTCTGTTCTGAGACACCAAGTAGGTTAAAAGCGAATCACCTGAATCAAATGACATTGTTTTTTTGTGTGACAATTCAGTGTGTTTTCTTTTGGATCTAGGACTTTGTTTCTGGTACTGCGCCTCGAGCACAGCTCTGAGAAGACCCAGAGGTTGCACTACTGGCTGTGGCTGAAACTCACCCAGAAGCCCCCGGGCCCTCCGTCCACACCTGTCTGCATCCATGCTGGATAGTGCATAACAGACTTGACCCAAATCACCACGAGACCCAACTCTTCCAGAAACAACACACACCATTACCGAGGGATGAAGCATGTCACTTTGAGAGAAACATTTTATAAAAAATGTGGGTACCTCAAAGTAAGACTGCTTGTAGACACTGGTGTAGTTGCTCCCCTCATCTTTAAATAATAGTATACTTTTGGTGGCTTTATGATGGAGAAATGGTTTTCATGGTAATCGCACATCAAGCCGGAAAAAATAAATACATTTTTATAGTAATTCTTCTACTTTGTTTTATGTACAGTACCATCCAGTGTCTAGTTTGCAATTTCTTGTAACATTTTCATGTTAAGTCAGAAATTTACCAGTATCATAACTTAAATTACAAACCAAAACATATCGGTTTTTGATGTAATCAGTATGTTATGTAATTCAATGTGAAAAGAGCTTTTCTCAGAATCAAACCGAGTAGAGAATGTATTTTGTAAATAAGAGTAGGTAAAATATTTATGTCACAAAGGATATATATATATATATATGTATATATATATATATATACACACACATATCAAAATTATTTAAACAATGGAAATGCTAGAGTCCTGTTGTTTAATTTTGAATCTGATGTTTAATGGCCTGTAAAAACTGCCCTGGCTTGTAAATGTAGACACAAAAAAAATAAAGATCTGAATGAGCTCCAATATTTGCCCAGTCCTGTTCCAAAGTTGTGATTCTGTAAGCGTCCTCATCTTTCAGCATGTAAGCAGATAATTGTACACACACAGTGGCGTTCCACTAACTAACGAACACAATCCAAAGACTCAACAGGAATAACATGAAATACTACTTCCACCACGCTTGAGAGGCTGCATTAACATAGACACATAACAGAAGGCGTGAACAAGAAAAGACGGGGCTTGGAACACTCACTTGGAAATCAAAATCATTCACTACCACCCATGATAAAAAAAACGATGAAGAAAACATCCATGGCGTTTCAACACAACCAGTTCCCTGTTTCAGCTGGAAGACCATGGTTTACTACGTCATACTTCCAGGCCATATTTTGATAGCAAGGCCTGGGAGGAAATGACATCGGTAAGAACAGGAATAGGAGTCAAGACTGTGATGCAGTGCTTTAATAGATATTAGTGGTCAATTCTCAAAAAGGAATAAAAGCACTCTTCAATCTCTAATATTTTTTAAGCTAAAAAAAAAAAAAAAAAATCAAAAAAAAAAAAATCAAAATTGAATTCTTAGTGACATTATCTAACAATGTTAAGATAAAACTATTTATCTGGACAAAGTTAAATAGTACCAGACAGGTCATGATACTGTCCTCTGGGAATGTTCAGGCTGTTTTAGATGAGCGGGCTGCGGGCTACAGTCTCACACCCACAAACTGTTAGGTATTTGGCAAAACATCTCTGTACAAAGAAACAAGGCATGCTCAAGGGCATTCAACAACGTAACAATTCTTCCCATGTAGACCTATGTTTAATTACAACCTCCATCTTGTTTGGTCAGATATAACCTTTGTATCAACTGAAATTCACAGGATTAAAAAGAACATCTAAGAAAACAAGCCTCTCTTTTAAAAGTCTACGAAAATATCAAGCACTGAAATTCCACATGACTAGGTCAGGGTTACTTTCATTAAAAAAAACGTATTACAAAGGGTTAGCTGAGAAGCCATGTGTGGCAAGACAATTACAAAGGCTCGCAACTGGTAATAATTCACACTATACAAATTAAACTGTAGTGGCTACATACATATAAAAATATTGTCTAATATAAAGTGGTCCATTTTTGGTTAGTAAAATAAAGAAAATCCCAAAAAACCTGTAGCATCCCTGTGGGTTATCCAAGCTATTAAATCTACTCTGAAAATGAAATAGCACAAAACGGGCATCACATTTCATAATCCTTTCATAAGAGAGCAATTCTACCCACAATCTCACAGGAGGAGACAGATGAAATTTCCATACGATTACCTTTCAAATTATTAATAATTTATCAAATGTGGAACATTGTGAATCTTATCTACTGCTAAGTTACAGTTACACTGACTGCGTTGTACAGGCATGGTTTTTATGGCAAAAAAAAGGTAAGCATAAATTTCGACAACATGATTAAAAACATACTTAAAACAACTAAAAAGAGCAGAAAACTGAGATGAAACTTTCTTTTGCAGTTTGAATCCTGTGCATAGTATGGCCTGATTCTGTAGAGAGGGGAACATTTAACAGCAGAGAACTAGAAGAGCAAATAGGACAAAATAACTAATGATGACATAAAAGTAACCCAAAAAAAAAAAAATCCATCCATATTTGTTTTCTGAAATGCTTGGCGTCACGATGAATACAAAAAAAGGGAATCTTAAAAACACTTATGATGCTACAGGCGGAGGCTAAGTACAAAATGAAGCCTCGTATTTTAAAAATCAGTTGAACAGCGGTGTCTGAGTGTGTGTGTGTGTGTGTGTGTGTGTGTGTGTGTGTGTGTGTGTGTGTGTGTGTGTCTGAGTGCAGTCTGGTAACTGTCTCTACCTAGCTCCACTTCGCAAAGACTTGGCTGTCCTTCGAAGAGAGCACTGCCGAAAAAAATCCATCTCTTTCTCCATGCTGCGGTCACACCAACCACTGCAAGAAAAAGAGGGGAGAGGAGGATTAGGAAACAGCCACCACTCAGCGTATGGTCCAGTGAGGTACAGTGATGGTGGTGCTAGTAGTCGCACACCTGTGTGTCGCTCGCTCAGTAAAGGCCGCACTCCTTTAGGTTGTTTTTGATGATCACATCCGTGACCGCGTCAAACACAAACTGGACGTTCTTGGTGTCGGTGGCACAGGTGAAATGTGTGTAGATCTCTTTAGTGTCTTTCCTCCGGTTCAGGTCTTCAAACTGGCACTGGATGTAAGCGGCTGCCTCCTCATATGTGTTGGAGCCTGAAGGGAGAACCAAGACACTTTAGCTGTGTTCAGACTGCAAACAATAATAATAATAATAATAATAATAATAATAATAACACTTTAGCTGTGTTCAGACTGCAAACACACACACACACACACACACACACACGAAACTTTAGCTGTGTTCAGACTGCAAACAATGTGCAATAATTCATTTTTGATTGCTGTTCTTGGTGGTGACCTATTTTCAAAGGACCAGATTGGAACTCTGTGGTCAATATTCATGTTATGTACATTTTCTATATAGGCATAATGTACGCATTCCTACAATGCCCTCTTCTGGCAGCATGCTTCTCAACACCACATGGGAGTTCCCAAATATGTCTGGCAGGAGAGCACAGATCAGTCATCGAAACAGAAAGTGAAGTTCATCATCACCATTATTATCATAGAGTAAAATGAGAGGGAGAAGTCCTGACTGGTTGAATCAACAATATCTTGACTGACCGGTGCCTTGCGACCTTGAAATCTAACCTCAAGACACCTGAATACTGGTGGGGCATTTTGGAGTCACAAAGACAAAGGCAGACGCAGGTCACCGTCACGTCATTTGGCACTCTGAGATTCTTTTGATTTAAGAGTGCGTTACAAATAAAATGCATTATTATTATTATTATTATTATTATGTCATGGCAGGTCATTTTGTTTCTGTTATAAAAAGGCTGTGTATATAGTGTGTTTAAGAATGGACTGGTCACTCCAAACAGATATCTACGGAACTCTATGTAAATAAATGACATCTATGACACAACAAATTGACTATGTATGCTGACTTAATCCTCTGGTTTGTCTCAAAACTGGTTCTTCACACAGAGAGGTGTGTGTGTGCGCTTGAATCGTTTACATAGGTGTCCAACTACACTTAAACAGACCGGTGGCAGTCTTCCAGTCTGTGAAAGGAGGATTGTGTGTGTGACGGATAGCAGGCCAAGTGAACTGGAGCGCTGGGATAAGAGTCAGCAGTTCACCAGCTCAACTATAGAGGCTCTCGCTCAAGACCCAGAGAAATAATTATAACAAAGCTAGTTATCAGCGCTGCAATCACAGAGTAATACAGAACCATGGGACCGTGATAAATTGCTTCGGTCGCGGGTTAGAGGAAATGATCTATTAAAAAGGTACTGTTGGTTAATGCGCAGTTTTTTTTCACACCAGAATACTCAGGGTAGCAGATGGTTAGGGGACTCTTGGCGATCTTCTCCTCAAACAGGTCCTTCTTGTTGAGGAAGAGGATGATAGAGGTGTCCGTAAACCACTTGTTGTTGCAGATGCTGTCAAAAAGCTTCATGCTCTCGTGCATTCGATTCTGTGGAGACATTATCAGGTCACTGTTACAGTGTGTACAGGATAGACTCAAAAGATTCCAACCGTGACAATTTAAGGATTTTAAAAAGCAAAGCTGACATTTGTAATAATGATGAAACAGCTGTGGAATTACTTTACTTTACTAAAATGATGGTTTTATACACACAGAGTGCCGTGCAATTATGTCAGCAAGGTTGTAATTAATGGGGCAGGATTTCATGTGAATTGTAAAATGGGTTAATTGTTACATTACAATACACTGTTATATTACAGAGCAGGAAACACCATTGAAAACCCCTGTGTTTGCATATATATCCTGAGCCTTTGCATGTATACACGGAGCAGATCAGATAAAAGCTGTCACACACACACACACACACACACACACACACACACACACACACACACACACACACACACACACACACACACACACACACACACACACAGTTCTCCTCACCATCTCCTCATCTTCTGCCAGGACCAGGTCGTAGTCACTAAGCGCAACGCAGAAGATGATGGCAGTGACGCCCTCGAAGCAGTGGATCCACTTCTTCCGCTCGGAGCGCTGTCCGCCCACATCAAACATTCTGTATTCAAACCAAGGTACCAGAATCAGTTATTGGCCCACTGACGCGCAGCAGCAGCCCTCACAGACACAGGCCACCTGGGGGCTCTTATCCGATCAGAACAGGGCCTTCAGACGGCAACAGTGGTACAGGAGGTAGAGAAGTCGTTTAGTAATCAGAAGGTTGCTAGTTCGATTCCCTGTCGAAGCGTCCTTGAGCAAGACACTGAACCCCTAATTGCTCCTGATGTGCAGTGTGCCATCAGTGTAAATGTAAAATGTGTATAGATTTTAAGTCGCTTTGGATAAAAGCGTCTGCTAAATGACTAAATGTAAATGGCTTTCCCTGTAATCACGTACGCGTGCCTTTGTGTGCCATCCGTCCGAGGTGCATTTCTGAGTAACTCCCAACACCACTTATCAGAACCTAAACATTCTCCGAGTGGTTCCCCTCTTGCTAGACTAAACACTGAATGCAAAAAGTGTACCCGTAAAGATGTAAAGGTCGGCGCTACCCCCTTCGAACTCGAAAAGCCTTTATTGCCATGGTATTTGCATTCACCTAAATTTGGAGCATGTCACCTTGTGCAGTGATACACCTCTCCTAGCACTCCTGCCACGCTTGGAACGCTCCCTGGAAGTCCTGTTCTTTAAGCGTATCCAGCCCCCATCGGGACTGGATCTCCTTCACTGTGTCAAAAACGGCAAGCCTTTCAGCTTGAACTTCATCTTAAGGAAGAGGAAGGAGCCGCAGGGAGCCAAACCCAGCAGGTAGGGGAGCGATGATCGTGATGAAAACGTGTGTGTTTTCAATGCACGGTGAATGTCATTTGCACTAAATGTTCTCCCTCAGACGCCTCAGAAATTAAAACTTGTTGACGGTCTGACCTTGGGGGAAGTGCAAACGACCTAAACGGTGGCACGCTGGCGTTTGGGTGCGTGACCATGACAACGCTCCCACTCACAGTGCACGTTTAAAACATTTTTTTTTTAGGCGCAGTCTCTGAAGATTTAATCGCACCTCATATCAAAATCATATTAAAAGGCAACCATGCGAAGAAGTCCAGGTCTCTTATTTCCCTGCCCGCGTACATCAACATCAAAATGCAGGACACCACTGTGATGATCCCCTGCTCTGTGGATAGGAACAGCCCCTCAAGGATGCCCTGATTTCCCGCAATTTCGGGTTGCAATTTTCTGTTACTTTTTCGGTAAAGTCATCATAATAAAAATTAAAAATCAACTGCGTGTCAAACTCACTCTCTTTAAATCAGACCTCTAATAAGCGAAACAGACTTAAAAGAGTCACCCAAACCTCTGCTGTGATATAATCCTAAAGGTGGATGGTTTTTTCTTCTGTATTTCTATGAATGAATGACTGACATGCTTGACTGTCGGGTTGTGAGTGAGCCGAAGTGATGCGGTTGAGCCCCAAACCCCTCGACAGGCTCAAGATAAGCATGTGTATGAGGGGGGGGGGGGGGGACACTCACTTGAAGTACAGCTCCTTGAAAGTGAAGTGCGTCTCCACGATGCCCGTGGTCTTCACTCGAGTCCTCAACACGTCTTGCTGAGTAGGGATGTAGTTCTGCTGAGATATCCTGTCCAGGTCATTCAGGTAACTACAAGGAGATGGAGAGAGTCTGCATCAGGACACACAGCAGCCTTTACATGCTCGCAATGTACAGGCACATCACCGTTTAGCAAGTAATACGAGGAAATAAACAACACGTTTATACAGCATAGTGGAATTTGCATCACCACCATGGGTCCTCTGAGAGTATAGCAAAATACAGCAAGCCAACCTACAATCCATCACGGTCAAATCACCAGAACGGCAAGGCCTGAGCAATGACTCTGGGACTGTGATGGAATTAGCGGACTGAAATGCTAAATACGGGTTGATATTTTTCCAGCCGGTGAAAGCCGGGTGCTCCCGGGTTGAGTGTAAACACTGCGGGGTGAGCCGTGAGCTCGTCGGGCCAGCTGAGTGGCAGCCCAGCAGGCTCCTCTCAAGCCAGCACGCCTCCTCTGTTTCCTAAATAACAGCCCACCCCCCCACACACACACACACACACACACACACACGAACGCCTTACCCTGCCCTCTCACACACATTTTTTTACCCCCCCCCCCGGTCTCAATGTCATGTGCTAACATGCGAAAAAGTCTGGGAAATGGCCATAAAATTCCCTTTCACATAAAGTATTGCACAAACACAACATTAAAATGACCAATCCCACATGACCCGACCAGGCGGTCGAAATCTCACGCTGGGTCACGACACAGCTGCGTACGGGTTTGGAATTTCACCATTCTGACAGACAAAAACTCATTTGCATACATACACAGAGATCATTTTGTGTCAAAAAATTCTTCCCCCCCTCACTTCCTTGACAAGTTTAAGCATGAAAAAAGAATGCAAGATCAATCTTGTTCCTCTCCAGGGCCCCACCCTAACTCATAAACCACAGCACTGGAGCTCTGACAGCTACAAAGCAAACCACATGCACTCGACTCCACCGTCTCCTTGGCTGATGGCTGCCTCTGGGACTGGCAGACCTGCATTGGGGGGGGGGGGGGGCCTAGGCTCTTACTAGGAAGCGGAGTCATTGAGCTGGTATTCTCTGGAGCGGCTGAAGCCGGTCTGGACGCCGCCGTCCTTCCACAGCCTGCGGATGACGCCGGCCAGCTCCGCGGTCATCACCCCCTCCTCAGCTGAGCCTGCTAACACAAACAGCTGCCTGGCATCGTCCTGGCAGGATACGGGGAAGTACAGAGATGAGAAAAGTCAGGGCGATCACACGATCACAACACCAACTGAAATACATGACTAAGGTGAACATCTAAGGTCCTCAGACACTATGCATTCTACAGATTAAATGCCTAGCGGAGTAGCTATTTTTTCCCTTATATATCTGTAGAAAACTGTGCTCAGTAGGGGAGTAAACACAGGCCATCTCTCAACATGCCTGTGTGTGATTTGTGATATTTTTTTAACATGCTTTACTAGGCAAATCTCTGCCCTGAGAGAGACACCTACTGCTCTGGCAGGGTCTCCAAAGTCGATCTTCAGCCTGCCCATGGCCCTGATGATGGCGATGATGGACTGGATGGTGTTGCTGTACACAACCACCTTGTACTGCTTGCACTCGTCCTCTGAGTAACCATCTTCATGAATGATCCTTGGAAGACAGAAGGAATAGCAGTATAAAACACTCTCACAGGGTCTTAACAGTGTGACAATGCATTCGAAACACTAATGCCCTGAATACAACACTAAAAACACTAAATACTAATGACCGTATGATATTTGCATAGTTTAAGGGAATTTTAAGATCATTTCTAGAAAAAAAAATATTTGAAATGACACTGATTAACTGTGACTGGGTGGTTGAGTCTGACACTTGTATTGAGAATCCAGATGCCTCTGAGGTATCTGCTGGTGGTGCTGCGGTAAAGCTGTGGTTAGGTCACCGCTCAAAATAACTTACTTCATCTGTTTCACTATTGTGCTCTTCCCCGACTCTCCAGCACCTGAAAAAAAAAGGGAAAGAAAAGACCATTACAGTCACCTCTGTAAGGCACAAAGCACTCTGAAAATGAGAAAAAAAAACCCCTACAAAATGGACACCCTGATTTTCCAAAGTCCGACCAGAGGGCCCAAAGTCAGCTTAGCAGAGGACTCCTCTATGATCTCATAACAAAGGACTCATTGTTTACAGTTGCAGCCAACCCCATAAAGCCTCACACCTCTGAGGTAATCCAGCACACCACCTGGGAAGGAGAAGACTATTGTGTGCGCATTATGTAATGTATGCAACCACCCACCCACCAAGTTAGCAACTAAAACTAAAATCTGTAAATGTGTATGAATGTAGTGTGTTCATGTTTAGTCTAGAGTCCTGGTGATGCAGGCAGCGGTCGGATCATGGTTTCATTACAATCTAAAGTCTCTGCACATGATTGAGTTTTGGCCTAGAATCTCATTACTTTAGGTCTGCATACTATTTAGTCTTTCCTTAAAATCTTGTCCTAGCCACCTCCAGGTGACCAATCAGAGTGGGTTGAACAAAAGGACACGCTCCTACAAAACCGAGCAATACTATTGGATTGTGGCAAAATGAACAGAATGGGTGTGTGTGTGTGTGTGTGTGTGTGTGTCTATATATAGATATATATAACCGAGAATATAATAGAATATAAAACCGTACATCTTGCAACTTTCACTACTCGTGTGCCATGCCATTACGCTGTGGCACTAGCTTATATAGTGCTTGGTAATATTGGAGGTCATGCAATACTTTCATAGTCAGATTAATCACATTTTCCCGCAATATTTACCACTCTAATGCATTCTCCTGTCCCATAATGTTCAGACACTGTTAAACCTTCCAGTCTGGTGTCTTTCGCCTTCGGGTAACATTTTGGCCGCTCATTTACCCTTCCGAGCTAATAATAGTACCAAATAATAATACCAGAAGGTTGCATCACCCAACTGGCCAATCATATGCCTCAGAGCAGGATCACAGGCCTACATACTGAATATAATCTTTCAATTTCTCCCTCAGACGTCACGAGCCTGGAACAAACAAACTAGACGGCCACACACACAACACAAACACAAACACTAACACTAACATACACACACGGTCACACGCACACACGGTCACAAACACACACATACTCACACTCTGTCCTGCAGACAGGAGTCTTTCTATTTGAGGTCTTAATTCTCATCCCGGCAGATTAAATGCCATGAAGATGAAAGGTTGGCTTGATGTCACCACCTAGGGACTTACTGCTCTCCAGCAGGGAGCTGAAATACCCCAAAGAGCACCAGCAGACTGACAGACAAGAGGAAAGACGGTACATTTACAAAGAGAAAGAATCCATCTATAGATCGCATGTAGCAAGGCATCATTAAAAACTGCCCGATAAACACAGCAGTTTGGCCAGACAGTACTACGCATCACCAAATCGCAGTCCAAGCTCCTTTAATCAGTGACAGAGACGTCCACACAGAGATTCCACTGGCCTGTGATTTAGAGTCAGCAACAGCAGGCTTACATTTTAAACACTGAGAGAATTCACAGTTAAGTTCGAAAACCCTGCTGGCTCGCTGGCCTATATTTATAGCAATGTGTGGGTTTTACCCATAGACATGGGGATGATCATGCGGAAAATTCCTCGTTCACACACACTCTCTCTCACTCGCACACACTCTCTCTCTCACTCGCACACACTCTCTCTCACTCGCACACACTCTCTCTCACTCGCACACACACTCGCTCTCACTCACACACACTCTCTCTCACTCGCACACACTCTCTCTCACTCGCACACACTCTCTCTCACTCGCACACACTCTCTCTCACTCGCACACACACTCTCTCTCACTCACACACACACTCTCTCTCACTCACACACACACTCTCTCTCACTCGCACACACTCTCTCTCACTCGCACACACTCTCTCTCACTCGCACACACTCTCTCTCACTCGCACACACTCTCTCTCACTCGCACACACTCTCTCTCACTCACACACACACTCTCTCTCACTCGCACACACTCTCTCTCACTCGCACACACTCTCTCTCACTCGCACACACTCTCTCTCACTCGCACACACTCTCTCTCACTCGCACACACTCTCTCTCACTCGCACACACTCTCTCTCACTCGCACACACTCTCTCTCACTCGCACACACTCTCTCTCACTCGCACACACTCTCTCTCACTCACACACACTCTCTCTCTCACTCGCACACACTCTCTCTCACTCGCACACACTCTCTCTCACTCACACACACTCTCTCTCACTCGCACACACTCTCTCTCACTCACACACACTCTCTCTCACTCGCACACACTCTCTCTCACTCGCACACACTCTCTCTCACTCGCACACACTCTCTCTCTCTCTCTCACTCGCACACGCACACACACAGCCTCAAGGAGCACAGTCAAATCCTCTCCTCGAGTCAGGTGGGAATCTGGTCTGACTCTAAGCAGAGAGAAAACCAGCAGAGCATCTGATCATTCGGCTGGTTTCCATCTCACCAGAGCACTACATCACCAAACTTTGCTCTGCTTTGGGGCGTGTCAGACAGCTATCTAACTGTGTCAGTGCTTAAGTGAGTTCCGTGTTTTAGACTGCCAGAACACAGCGCATTTCTTCATGTAAGGGGCAGCATTCTATTTGCCGGAATAGCATCAAACGGTACATTTTCTGCGTATATTAAGAGTTAAAAAAAAAGATATTTATTTGGAGAACAGTACACTAAACATGGTCACTAGGCAGCATCTGAATAAACCACAGACATATGACTATGAAATAAACTTAGTAAGGCCATCTGTGACTTCGAATGAACATCTAGCCAAACACAACTGGTTACTGCTGACTCACCACAGTTCTTCTGAAACAGGATGTCGTACTCTTTTGCCATTGTAGTTACACCATAGTCTAAGCCTAGATCCAGATTACAACATAGGTTGCTGAAGAACTGATGTAACAGCACAATAAATTATAGCCTTTCTAAATTATTAAACTTTATGATGAATATGTCCATGAATACAAAACAGAAAACACAGAATCTAATAAAAAAAATGGAATTTAGAAAACAATTAAATTGATTTCATGGGACCCCACAAACACACAGAGTCTGTGACACTCACTTTTTCAAAACATTCATTAAGATGACTCATCAGACCTTATGTGTTTCCCCTGAAGTTGAGATCACCACCTACTGTTCTGCCCACCTGAAAGGCTTCTCTAGAACTAAAAGCTAGCCTACATCTCTGCAAAAGCTGTCTTAAACTGTCAAAAGCCCACATGAACCCTCCTCAAATAAGGCTAGCCCCTCCCATGCACACAAATAGTTCAAGACCACAGAGTTCAAAAGGGCCTTCGAGGCTTTTAAACCACTTTAACCGAGTTATTTCACCGTCTTGACAATGGCAAAATCTTAGTCCAAGGACTTCACCTGCTAACTGCTGAAATAACTGGAGGCAGAGCTTGGCCAGTATTTTCATATGTGACCCTCAGAGTGTGGTGATGGGAGAAATGCTGAATGATAGAGAAAGCCAATGCTGTGTGCCAGCAGCTGCTTTTAATGTCCTATACAGCCTTGGGTTAGAATCACAGGGTTGTAATGTCCTATACAGCCCTGGTTATATGGTTAATGTCCTATACAGCCCTGGTTATATGGTAAATTATTTTAATAATGGGAAACATTATTAACATTAACTAATGCAATGAAAAGAAGCAATGAAAGAAATGTCTCTGTCTAAAATTAATTCTGACTGCTTTTAAAACACCAGCTGTTTAAGCATTTTGAGACGGAAAAAAAAAGGACCACATGAATGCCTAATTTATGTGACTAGCTAGGTTGTTTTGTAGCTGTAGCATAGGCCCACCTATACACAAGCGACAGCCTTCCACTAAACAACATTACTGTTGCGATGGCACTACGAGACAATCAAACCCCATGAATCATTTATATGTCAGCATCAGCAAAATGTGGTTTGGGCACACAGACCTATTTCAGCCGGGTGAATTACTTATCCCTTTAAGAGGTTGCTAATATTGACTTATATCAAACAAACCCAGAGGGTCTGCGGATGTTTCTGAGATATCACATCTGCCTCGTAGTGATGGAACAATTCGATTGGATGGTCACCTAATCCAACAGACTATTTTAACAACACCGTGGCTTTACATTGCAGGTGTCAAGAAAGCGGCTGATGTCAGTGGGCCTACACAAGAGGAGACAACTAATAATAATAAATAATAATTCATTTGATTTGTAACGCACTCTTTATTCAGAAGAATCTCAGAGTGCCAACATATCAGAAACTAACTGTAATAATACAACTAGAGTTCACAAAAGTTAAAAAGGTCATTTTTTTCAATGAGAAGAGCCAACAGTGGGGAGTTACGTGACTGACTTAGCCTACGCTCGTCGAAAACTAGCCAGTCGGTCTGCCGGCAACACGCTTCTGCCAGCAGCAAGACGAACAGATTTACTGTGGGCAGCAAAATAAAAAAAAATTGGAAGCTATCAATGACCACGAAAGCCTCCATGTACGACAAGGAGGTGATTTGCATCATGCAAGAAAAACCAACAGTTGTCTCCAGAGAAAACAGAATCTGGTTCAGATTCTGATTAGGAGGGATTTTGAAGCGAGGGAGGGAGAGAGAGAGAGGGTGTTCAGGATTGATGTTTAAAGACAAGTTGTTTAACGTTCTGTTTCTGGGCAATTGAAGTGTGTGTGGTGTGAGGGAGATAAAGTACAAACTGGGAATAAATTCATCATTTTCATTTTCAAGAGAAACATTATAGAAAAGTTAGTTACACACAAAAGTGCGATTACAACATGGTGGCTGGTGAAAATTTGAGTGGCTGGTAGATTCTAGACCACTTTGGCTAGTGGGTGAAGTAAATAATAATGTCATCCCTGCTCTACTATGGCCTATGGATGGTAAAGAAGGACCTATGACAAGAACTTGACCTTAATGTCTTTTTACGGTTTTAAAAACCCAACTTCAATATTTAAATGTGCAACATGTAGTTCAAAAGAAGGCCTCAACTTATTTAAAAGGAAACGAAAAAAATCTTCACACACTTAGAGCTAGATTTAGCAGCTCATGCCAAGGGTGGTGATACAACTTTTCTTAATTCTGGCAGCTAAATGCACCATTTTAATGCAGTTTAAGCAGTAAACTGTGGAGTTATTAGGAAGGATATCACCCTGTTTTGGGCATTTGGAGTCCAAAAACCATGGAGCAGGCTAGCCTACATTGCAACTTTGCAACTTCTAATTTGATGCAATCAAAGTTGTCCTGCTCAGTAACCACTGACGTGAAAAGAAATTCAGCCCTGGTAATTATTATTACTTCCTCATTCTCGTCCAGACGTTTAATGGAGGCATAGGCAGAGATCCCGTGGGGGGGGGGGGGGGGGGCAGGGGGGACGTGTCCCCCCCCTACCATAAAGTTGTCCCCCCCAACAATAATTGTAAACACAAATAAATCATTTTGAATATAGTAATAAATAAAAGCACAACACAAAGCGGTGCTATTTATAAATGTAAAAAAAATGGGTTTTTTAAGTGTTGAAAAATCATGATCCCCTATTCCTCAAAGTGGTTTGGTTCACATGCGGTTTCCAAACGGGCGGGGCTACCGGCAGCTCCGTGTTTCAGTCAATCAGCCCAGTACACGGTCAGATTGTGAGGAAACCAACCGAACCAGTAAAACCTCTACAAGCAAAAGACAGTAAGTAATTTATCACCACTTGTTCAACAAGCACAGGCTTGTAACATCAAGTGACATTTCTTCTGCTTTGTCCAAAAGCTCAAACTTGAAGCGTGCTGATTAAAAAGAGGCGGATTTTGGACAAAGCACACACTCCTCTTTTTCCTCCTCTCTCCCCTGTCACTGCCGCTATGCTACACGATATGTAAAGAGGTTGACAGACATTGGACCTCATTCACGAACGCAGTTACGTGAATTCCCGGGACAATTCTGGCATTCATGAAAGTTCTCTCATCTGGGATTCGTTCTTAAATTTTAACAGAATTTAAGAACTCTAAATAGCAGTCGTAACATTGGAGTGCGCCCATGTTCTTAAGGGCTGAATTTGTGAGAAATCGTTGGTGATTGCTTTCACATCAATTCTACAGACATCCTTGGATTTAAATCATTATAATAATAATAAATACGAGAATATTTGTATCATAAACAATTACGTTTCACATTTATAGTCATGATTCTACGAGGCATCGTGATGTCCTAACAGAAATAGAAGCATTACACGAACACTGCAAATGGCATTGAATAAATAAATAAATAAGCACTAAACTCAATCGCGTGGATATAGCCATGGTGGAATAGAATGGACACATCTACATTCTGCAACAGTACCTCTACCTCTGCACCGGTGAGGTTAGGTTACATGTTGAAAGTCGCTCCAGTAAAGTCTGAGAGTAGTATTTTAAAATGCACTACACGGCATAACAGACCGGTGTTCACTTTCCGCTTTGACATGATGTGAGGCAAGTTGCAAAGGAGCATAAGGGAGAGCGAGAGAGATAGGGCCAGAAAGCAATTTCTTTTATGTCCCCCCCACCCCCCCCCCCCAGGAATTATTTTCTGAAATGTTACTGTTTATTGTCCCCCCCAACAATGAAATGGGATCTCCGCCCCTGAATGGAGGAGGGAGAGGCAATGAAGGAGGAGTATTTTTATATTTCTATAAAAAAATTGAAATTGTAAATATGACTCACAGGCACACCACATGGTCATGGTATGGCTTTGACTATGAGGAAGGGGATCAACACAGATACGGCCAGTTTGGGGAATAAGGGGAACGCTTTTTTTCCAGGTTTTCTATATGTGGATGGAGGAAGGAAACGTCACTGGAAGGCTTTGAGGATTCATCAGGGAAGGATGAAATGCCTGGATGAAGGAGTACAGGGGCCCAGGGCCCCAGCATTGAGCACACCTGGTTAAGAAGTAGCTCAAGTCGGGTTGAAGTCCAGGAGTGGGTTAAGTACCAAAGACCACAGGATATCAGTACCCCTGCTCCGGAGGAAGGAGGAGGACCCGGCACACTTCCAAAGAATGGTGGGCATCATTCAGCTGGGGAACGGCAAGGACAAACCAGGCAGACTAAGAAGGACACATGTAGTGGGCAGACACCAAAGGACAAACCAGGCAGACTAAGAAGGACACGTGTAGTGGGCAGACACCAAAGGACAAACCAGGCAGACTAAGAAGGACACATGTAGTGGGCAGACACCAAAGGACAAACCAGGCAGACTAAGAAGGACACATGTAGTGGGCAGACACCAAAGGCTAGAGGGCCAGGGGCCTCGGAAGTCAAGGAATGGAATTGCATCAATGTTGATTTTAAAAGGAATTTTGAAAGGACTGAAGGGTACAGTGGCGTATACATTTAATTGCGTGGGTGAGGTCATCTGCTCCCATGGCATGGACAAATATGGAGTTTATCAGAAAGCCAAGAAGGAAAAGCAAAGGTCAAGTCAAGTCTAGACGACGAGGTTCAAATAGAAGAGCTGATTCAGGAACAGAGGCAGCTGAAAAAGCAAAGGAAACTACAAACGCATTTCCGCAAGGAAACGCAAAGTGTGATTGCTGAACAGCAGCAGAGCATCAGTAACAGATCCATACCCCAACACTGCTTATTATAATTATATAATCTGGATCATACCCCAACCCGGCTTATTATAATTATATAATCTGGGACACGTGAGCATACAGCACACAATAGGTTTGATTTAGGAGTTGCCAGTCTTCATTTGATCTTATCCAGATCAAGTAAAAATGTTTATCATATGTCCATTGATTAAGTTCAGGGTCAAAAGTGATACTTGTCTTGATATATGTCTTTGAAATCCCCAAAGTCAATGTCACAGAGTCTGCTGGTTCACTGAGTGTAAATGATGGTACGGTCAAATAGCGTCACCGTTGAAAAATCAGAGCATCTTATTGGATGTAGTAGGCTCACCATGCCTACCTGGGGCCTTACCTCTTGGCATAACATGTTAAAAGTGTGTATATAACTTGTCAAAGCCCACTGATGCTAAATGTGTATATAACTAGTCAAAGCCCACTGATGCTAAATGTGTATATAACTTGTCAAAGCCCACTGATGCTAAATGTGTATATAACTAGTCAAAGCCCACTGATGCTAAATGTGTATATAACTTGTCAAAGCCCACTGATGCTAAATGTGTATATAACTTGTCAAAGCCCACTGATGCTAAATGTGTATATAACTTGTCAAAGCCCACTGATGCTAAATGTGTATATAACTAGTCAAAGCGCACTGATGCTAAATGTGTATGTAACTTGTCAAAGCCCACTGATGCTAAATGTGTATATAACTAGTCAAAGCCCACTGATGCTAAATGTGTATATAACTAGTCAAAGCCCACTGATGCTAAATGTGTATATAACTAGTCAAAGCCCACTGATGCTAAATGTGTATATAACTAGTCAAAGCGCACTGATGCTAAATGTGTATAACTTGTCAAAGCCCACTAATGCAAAATGGAATGGTATGCCTACAGTTAGTGCAAACGAGTATTTCATTCCACATTTTCTATTTCCAATAGCCTTCTGACCAGCCCTGCAAATAACCCAATCACTGTTTGTAGATACTTTTGGAGATTTGAATATTAAAAAAAAAAAGGTTAAAGCAATACTAACGAGTTTTGGTCTAAAACTAATGAGCTAACAACCTAAAATTCATGCAAAAAATCTTCTATTCAAGGGTTCCATGGGTACAAACTAATTGGTCTAATATTTCACACATGCGCCACATGGTCATAGACCTGCAGGAATACAATAATCCCATGTGCATACTTCCTCACTCACCAACCCTCACAAACCCTGCTCTGTGGATGTCTGTCGTTTTACTTTTAAAATGACAGATTATGTTATTGCATTTTATTTCATTACTACCCCATTCAGTCGTGTTTGAAACCCTTGATAATGAGCAGTGTGTGACAACAGGGCCGGCTCATCCATTTACGCAGATGAAGCAATGCTTAACAAAAATTCACAAAAGCGAAAAATGACTCGCATGGACAATGCACGGTGTGTGTCCGTTATATTTCACCATTCCACATAAATGGAGTGTAATCAGGCTAACTGGGAGCCTTCAGGCTGATCGACTGTACAGCTGGGCACGTCTGAAGAGCAGATTTTGATGATTTACGCAATTCTAGCCATTCCAAAGACCACGTCAGGGCAGTGAATTTGAACATGCCCAGGCATGTCAGAATGGATCATTTGGTGGCCTTTCAAGAGGCAGTGTTTTAACAGCAGAAAACCAAGATATTCATGTTTTTGTTTGTATATGTTGGCATTTGAATTGTTTGTTTCATGTGTCTGTTAGTTGGTGACTAGCGTGTTGCTAGCTAGCTAACATTACTTGTGACTGTCACTCAGTGTTAGCTGCGATTGCTGACATTATCTTGCCAGCCGTAATTGACATTCTGACATTCCGTCCCTGACTCGCAAGCTTGTCTCCAATGTGGATTACACATCAAAATGCATTTATTTAACATTGTTTGGTTGACAGAAGAGTCAGTGATGTGTGTGTGTTATGTTTGTATTAGTCAAGTGAGGAACTTGTGTGTCAGTTTCCACGCCGGACAAATGTGTGTGTGTGTGTGTGTGTGTGTGTGTGTGAATAAAGTGGTGGTGACAAATGTGTTCGTTATTTGTAGTTTATGAATGTAGATGTTATGGCAATTTATGACATAATTTTGTAAGTCTTGGGGTCATGGGGTGACACCACATTTCTCTTTTGTGTCTCGAGCTGAAAAAGTTGGAAACCCTGTGTCTAAGAAATATTCTGAATAGTTTGATAGAGGCCGTGGCTGCTACACTGCAAGAGGAGATTAAGAGTGAAGTAGATGTGGCTCCATTTTCTGCGTGACAGATAGATTTCCTGCTGAGCGAAACTTTCCATTATTTTGAGGTATGTTTATGTATACGGATCAATTAAAGAGCACTTTCGGTGGGGTTCTTTGGTGTGTCTAGCGGCAGGGATGCTAAGTCAGAATTAAATGACGTAGATGCCGAGATGGAGGACGTTAGTTACCGCTCAAAGCTTGTGTTTCTGTTACTTACTGTTTTACTGAATAACCTAAGTTGGTATTAAATTGAATCAATTTGATTAAATCTTGGATTTGTTTGGGTATTGCTGGGGCAGGAGACTGTAATACTGTTTATGTTTCCCATAACCCCAGACAGGGATATGTAAACATATTTACCCTCGGTGAAATCCCAGTATTTTCTAAAGCCTTTTGACAATTATCAGTAGGAGCATGACAATGTAATGCTTGACTGCAGTAATACGTGATACCTTGAATTTGTTGAAGGTCTCATTAGGTTTTCAGTCTCAATTTGTCAATTTGTTTCCCTCATATTCATTCATATTCACTCAAGTCACCATTAAAGGGCACCATTCATTTTTCAAAATATTCTTCCCCTGGACCTCCCTAGGTTTCTCAGGTTCACAATTTCATGCTTCATACTTTATTTCAACCACTAGCTGCCACTCTGTGAAACATGAACAACATATCATACCACCGTCACCAGTGTGAAAACTGTTCAGTGTGCAAACAGCCAAATAATTGCTCAGTTTAAACTGCCGAAGCAGCTAAAAAGTGAGTTTGGTTGTTGGATGGGGTAACAAGATATCTTAAACATTGTCTTGTATTCCAGGTATTTCCAGATAGAAATCTACCAAAAGTGAGGCCTGATAACTAGGAAATAGACAGTAGCCAGCCTACAAACTGGAATTCAGAGAACTCAGACTCCTGCATGTTCCTACAAGAAGACTACACTTAGGACAATACTGATGACAAACATTCATTTCCATGAACATCTGTGGCCGATTTGACCATAGAAACATTTCCCATACGACTCAAACCAGTGTGTCCTCGCTGTAATTAAGCGGTGGAACACAAGCACGATAGCAATCTGGTCAAAACCTCAAAAAATGTAAAAGGCATAGGCTACTCTAGTATCGAGTGACAGATCAGCCTCCCTGGTTTCACGAGAAGATGTGATATATGCATCACCTAACCTGTCCTATAAAGAAGGGAAACGGGACCTAACCTTTATTGTTACACCATGCTTTTTTATTGCTCTTAGCTTGACTGTTCTCTCCCTTGTACGTCGCTTTGGACAAAAGCGTCTGCTAAATGACTAAATGTAAATGTAAATGTCTAACGTAAAAACAGTGTCAGCTGTTTTCAGAGGCAGTGGCAGCTACTGTGATAAAAAAAAAAAAAGCATATCACGCCAAAATTATGAAGCAATACATTTACTCAATTATGTTAACTCAGCTCAAGCTACCAAGGGCAGGCAGCATATGGGGATGGGATGAACATTGTACCAGGGATAGTCCAGCTGATTCAAATATTCCAGTGAGGTGGAAGCACTTGTCTAAAGGGCCAGACACGCCAGCGGTCAGTGGCGGATTACCATGCACAAAAGGAGGAGGTTGATCAGCCAGCCAGCCAGCCAGCCAGAGAGGTGCAACATGAACGACAGTCTTCTTGAAGAGATGGGAAAACATAAAGGTGCAGGCGTAACACAGTTGTGTTTTTATCACAGACCTGAAGTGACTGTGTTGAACATTCTTTCACCTTCGGAAATATTCTTCCTGTAAGAGGCGAGGCAGAAGTGTCCAGGCCGACAAAGATGAGCCAAACCTCCGATGAGGAGGGGGGGGGGGGGGCCTTTGGCCGGTGGCCTACAGCCCGAGCTGCTCTCTCAGCCAGTGTTTGAGGAGCCAGTTATTTGGGGAGTCGCATTCATGGCGGAGCGGGGGCATGTTTCATTAAACCCGCTGAAAAGATTTCCAGCCGCCCAAAGCACAGTGGTTTTATGCATCCAGAGCAAAAGCCAAACTCCATGGCTTTAACCAACAAATTCTGTTCCAATGCCAACAGAAGGAGGGAACAGTGTCTGGAAAATAGGTTGTATGTAAACTTACTCTCCACCCCCCCCCCACACTAATATGCAGAGATTGCTTCATTCTGCTGCAGAAATGTTTTATTCTGTGTATGTGCAACAAATTAGCAAAGGCAGAAATGGGTGTTCTTGTGCCTTTCAGAGCCACTGCAAACAGACAGGACATTCTCTCTGATAGTGAGGAATAGACACAGATAAGGACCACAAAACTGACATCCAGGAAGAGCACCAAGCGCAAGCAAAACATGAAAGCAAAACATGAAATTTTGGAACCCGCCTCTTCCTCCAAGTGATTTAACTACCTGGAAAGTATTCTCCAAAGTGCCTTGACACAATATGGCAAACTTAGAGAACAATATGAAGAAAATTATGACTCATTAGAATCACATTCTATTTTCCATTATTCACAGATGCAGAGTTGATGGTTACATGCGCAACTAACAGGAAAAACAGTTACAAAGGGTCCTGCAAATATCACCAGTCATTTGTGTGTGTGTTAGTTGTTTGATTAGTTGGAGTGCTACTTCTTAAAAGTATGCATATTCACAATGACCAGCCAAAATGCGACATTTACAGTGTAAATTATAGCCTACGTGTATTACCTAGGTATACGGCAGTTTTCAGCCATGTCTGCAATCGTTCCCGTCATACATGGCCATAACAGAGGCAACTATTATTTATGCTATGAACACTTAATCCATTTGATAGCGAAGTACTTACCAAGAAGAAGCAGTTTGACTTCCCTGGATGCCTTCTTCTCATCCTCCCGGAGATTGCGGTCTATCATTCTACTCCTCTCCACAGCCGCTTTATCCTCGGCGCTTAGTGTGCAACCCATTTTCAAAACCAGTCACTACAAAACTATTTGTTGGAACCGGGCAATGGACGAAGAGAAAATGTTCGGGCAAAACGCACGCTTCTAAATTTTGTACGTTAATTTACTCGTCAAACTTCTACAACTTACACACCGCAACAAAGAAAATCACGACTTAATAAAAAAAAAGGCGTTGGCATCTAACGTTAACGCAATTCTCTAACGTGGGGGAATGGACAGTGTAAACGCCATTCGCAAACGCACTTCAAGCAAACACAAAATAAGCAAGGACAAAGAATATAAAAAAGTTGGCGGTTAAAAACGTCTTGCCATTCAGAGTACTTGTATGGGTTTAGTCGCAATCCTCCAAAGAGCTAATTAGCAGTTTGACTTGTACGAATGCTCACCTAAAAAGTAACGTAGGCTATCCTAGCTGGCTAAGTTACATGGGTTTGGTTAGCATCGTTAGCCAGAAACCTAGGAGAATAAAACTTTAAGTTAGTCAAAATAATTAACAGTACACCAAAGTGAAAAAGAAAACATATCATAAGAAAACCCAAATGTCCGCACGTAATTCCTATACATCTGCTCCAAATACTTCAAAAAGTTTTGCGTTCAACTCAAGCTACAACTCCCCGTAAAACCCAGCTCTTTCAGACAGTAACACTACTGCTCCTGGTGTGGAAGAAAAATGCAGAACTGCAAAAGAGGAAAAAAACGGAGTGGATACTGGGAAATGTAGTTCAAATGGGAAATGGCCTTCGTGTTCAATATACAATGTTCACAAATACAAAAGTCTTTTTCTTTCTTCAATTTGTCTACCTTTCTTGTCAGAATGATTTTTACGACACCAGATAATGCAAAACACTGTACGAGCTGTAAGCCTTAAAGTTTAACAGATCCCTTAAATGTGTGTGTATGTGTGTTTTAAAAAAAAAAAAAAAGCTCTAAACTAAACCATATGTGATGTGATAAACTATCAGTATATATTGTGTTAATATTGACAAATGTCGCACTTTTATACAAAATATTATGGGCTGAAAATGGCTCAACACGCCATCTACTGTTTAAAATCCTGATGCTGACATAGAGTCAACCATTTGGGACCTATCTATGTCATGAAATGGGCGGCACCTCTCCCCCAGCCACCGCCTGTTAATGTGAGTCTCATTTTCCTTTGCTGATTTGGGACTCATCATTCACAGGAGTTTATGCCCCCCCTCCCAGCCCCTTGCCCACCTTTTAGCATTTTTCAATATTATATTAGGCTCATGGCAGGGGTGAAGTTACACTTCAAAAACTGGGGCACAGAATAAATCTGAGCCTATGGGTGACTCCCCCTTCCGCGTTTCCCACAAGGATTTGGTCTGGCACCTAGAGGGCGCTCGAGTGTCCAAATGGATCATTGCGTCACATTTCAGCACAAATCATTTCTGAACTTAGGCTATTACAAATGACATGACAGTCCATACTTAACCAGCACGAAATAACATTTCCAACATCTAAACCAACATTTTACCTTTTAAAATTCAGCTCTGGGATAATTTGCTTCTCCTCAAAGTATTTCTGTCAGGGGCACCAGCCTTTAAGCAAGGAGAAAAAGGACAAGAATGGACAAGAATGAGAATGACTTTTACTTTATTTCTGAGGCACGGTCTGTACTGTTTTAAATGAACACATTACTTGAACTTAATCTGTCTGTTAGCATCACATAAGTCATTGTAAGTAGGCAAATAGAGTAGGCTACAGTGCTTACATACAGCATGTTCTGGTTGTTCCTGGCTGAAAAGACCAATATGTAGTAAATTACTAAGTCATAAAATGACCACGATATGTCATCAAAGATTCAGGAAACATGCTTAATTGAAATACTGGCTTCTCCATCAACAATGCTACAGCCAGTATATTCTCTTTTTAAAATGTCCATTCCGGAGTGGAACATCTGTTTGTGTATTGGCCCGGATCTTCCCATTTATCCAGTACCGTATTTCGACACCCCGGGTGCACTGGCATGGCAGAACATGTTGCTGACCATGCGTTCAGCAGTAGAGTGGCAACATTTTGGTCAGGCACCGCATACTTGTCTGGCCACTCAGTGAAATATTTCCACAGCCATAAGGATGTACTGGTTCCCTTGGTCGGTGGTGGGAAGAACGGCCCAGGACATCCACAGCCACACGGCCCATGTGTGCCCCCACCTGGTGTGGCTGCAGTGGGGCAGAGCAGCGCTGAGTTGTACTGGTGAACATATAACTCTACGTCCTGGTGGCAGCCCAGCAGCGCTGAGTTGTACTGGTGAACATATAACTCTACGTCCTGGGGCAGAGCAGCGCTGAGTTATACTGGTGAACATATAACTCTACGTCCTGGTGGCAGCCCAGCCCATAGAAGTGGGACTGGAGTCGATGAAGCTTCTTGGTGATGCCAAAGTGCCCTCCCCCCCCCCCCCCCCCCCCCCCCCCCCCCCACCGAACCATGAACCATCAGGAGGACTTGGGCATGCAGCTGGCGAGGCTTCCGCAGCTGCAGGATGTCGCGCTGGCGCTTCCAGGCGCCTGCCAACACCGATACAGAAGCCCATTCTGGGTGGTGAAGCAGGGCCGCCACGAACTGCTCCTCTTCGCATGGCCACCAGGACAGGTTGGTGACGAATCTCAAAGTCATAGTCCTGCAGAGTCTCGAGCCACCAAGCCAGCTGCCCCTCTCTGAAGTTAAGCAGTCTGGTGCGAGAGGCATGGTCAGTCAGTGCGCAATAGTAACCGTCTTCTGTAGAGAGGTAGGCTCTGAAGGGGTGAATTCCCCAGATCACAGCAGCAAGCAGCTCTCATCGACACAGCGGTTTCTCTCTGGTCGGCTTAGCGAGTGACTGAAGTAGGTGATCACCTGCCCGCCCTGCTCTCCTTCCTGAGACAGTGCCGCACCGAACTGGTGTCAGTATCCAGTATGAACGGTCCCTATGGATCAGGAAGTACTAGGATGGGAGCCTCGATGAAGAAAGCAGCGGTGTGATCTTCACTCCGCTGGAACAGCTGCCCCCTTTTTCATCAGACGGTGCAGTTCTCTGCGGTTCTCCAATGTCATGGGGAACAGGCCAGTCTCTCACCACTGCTACCTACACTGGATCAGTGGACACATTTGCTTTTATCCAAACCGACGTACAAAGGAGAGAAAAATCAAGCTAGTGTAACAATAAATACTACATAAGAAATTAAAAGTGCAGGAATGTAACTACTGTAAGTGCGAGTTAAGTACTAGTAGCATTAGAGGTAAGATAAGGAGAGGTCGAGGAAGGAAGAGGAAACTCCTGCTGTGCCTGACTGTATATATGTCTATGGTGCTGACCACATGGCCCAGGAATGCTGTTTCTTCCTGGAACAGATGACACTTCTTCAGACGCGGACGCAGGCCAGTTCAGTGAATGGCTTGGACAACAAGGTTTGTGCAGGTTGGCTAGGGCGCTTTTGAAATCTGCAGCATGCACAAGGAGGTCATCTAAGTAAAGCACACAGCTGCTTCAGGGAATACCAGCCGGCACTCTCTCCATCAGGTGCTCGAAGGTGGCGGGTCCATTGCAGAGTCTGAACGGAAGAACGGTGAACGCTGCCAAATCCCCTTGCCAATGGAGAAGGTGGTGTTCAAGTCTCTGGGGTCAGCTCTACCTGGCAGTGGGCACCGCAGATATCAAGAGAGCTGAACCAGCTGGACCCAACGAGATAGTCTGGTGCATCGTTGATACCTGTAAGAGTATTTACAAGTGGTGTTGTTAAGGTGGCGATAGTCAACACAGAAATGCCAGGAGCCATCTTTTTTCAGTGGATGCTACCCAGGGGCTGCTGCGGGGCTCGATGACGCCTGCCTCCACCATCTCTCAAATCTTCTGTTCAGCTGTTGGTCTGTGATCTGTGGTCCACCAGCGCAAAGCATCACATATGAGCAGGCAACATGCTAGGTGACCATGGCAGCCCCATGGCATCAGAGACGAGGTCCCCAGAGAGCAACAAGCTGGTCAGAGGGGTTCTACTGATGTGGGGAACCCGGCACTGTCCAGAACCCACACCTCACAGCTCAGCCCCTCAGCCAAGGTGGATGGGGTGAAACCTTTGGTGTCGATGTTGTGCTTGACCTGGCTGGTGTGTGCATGCAGTCTTCGTCTCTGGCTGCAAAGAGGTCAGATAACTGCTCCAGGAGCTCTTCTGGCTGGCTTCTCTGGTTCGCCTCCAGCCCCCTCACAGCTCCTCTGGCGCAGGTCACCGACAGCCTGTCTGGTCTCAGCGATCAACAGTGGCTTTAGTGTGCTAGGCTCTGAAGTGGGCTGAAGTGACGAGGCAGCCACGCCCCTCGTTGGCGGAAAGGCTTCTCTGGCCTGGGCGTGGTCTCAACTGACGGTATAGCGGCATGATGGTCCTCTGGACCGATGACTTGGGTGTGGTGGTCCCTCAGGCTGATGGATTATCTTCACCAGCAGCGTGAAAAGTTTCAGTTTCGCCCGCTGTACCGCTCTGCTTGAGCGGAGGGCTGAGGGGTTGAGGGGTTGAGGGGCTGAGGGGCTGAGCTGTGAGGTGTGGGTTCTGGACAGTGCCGGGTTCCCCACATCAGTAGAACCCCTCTGACCAGCTTGTTGCTCTCTGGGGACCTCGTCTTTGATGCCATGGGGCTGCCATGGTCACCTAGCATGTTGCCTGCTCATATGTGATGCTTTGCGCTGGTGGACCACAGATCACAGACCACAGAACTAAGCATTCTGCCTCGTCCAGGGCCTCTGCCACAGAGCTGGGGGAACTGATGCGGAAATGCTCCCTTAGCCACTCTGGCTGCCAGCCCCTTGGAGCACCAGCTCTTCCTGTTGGCTCCAGAAATACACATTAGAACACTCTAAAATGGAACATTAAGGACAGAATCATTAACATGAAGACATATACGGAACGCTCCATTTACAATGTACAATATTTCTATAAAAATCTGCATTTTCTGGGTTTAATTTTTTTTTTAAAGGCAATCCACTGGTTTAAATCAGCCCTAAACTTTGCAAAGCCAATGCTGATGTAAAGTTGACTGGTTGGTACATATCTATGTCATGAAATGTATATGTTAACACCCTCTAATCGATCACAGGAGTTTCCCACTGGTAATTACGATTTTGTTCAACCAATTATGTACTCGGAACTTGCAATTACGATATTTCGTGAGGTAAGTGAAGGCTGTCTAAGGCCTACCTCAGATGTAGACTATGCCAGGCTGCTTGAGCAGACGCTAGCTATTTAGTTGTTTTCAGTCAACAGATTTTTGGTCACATTTCTAGCATGGTTTGTTACCATATCCACTCTAAACTATATTCAGCTAAATTGGGAAATACTGTTTTTGTGTGAGAACGATTTGCATCCATACCAGCATTTCCATGATTATTTCAGAAAACACTTAAGTCTACACTAAAACGCCAAAATAGCTCGTCCTGTTGGACATGAGGGAGGACAGAGGAGCAAAACAGAGAAGATTCGTGAGAAGATGGAAAAATCTCACAATTTGAAACAAGGAATAGGCCCAATCTGTATCGTTTTGATTTCTTCTTCTTCTTTTAATTTCAGGCAGTTTGGCCACGGGAAATGCATTGCTGCCTCCCGTTGGTTAAAAACAACAACACAGTTGGTCCTTGCAAAGGGAAACTGATGTACGTGCGCCGGGAAGTGAGATGATCCCATCACAAACGGTCACTCAAGATGCATGTTGAGACGGACGCATTCTAATGTCGGGTGTGAACTGACATACCTAGAGTTGTCCACTTGTGATTGGATCGCCTAAGACGCATGTTAATGCCCGGTTGCAAGTAACTTGCTTTGTAGTTTGTAGTTATTTTTTTGCTGTTAGCTGAGGGATAGCAACAGACATTTTGTCTATACTGAGACAACATGTACGTGCATTTTATTGAACATAATTGAATGTGGGGTCTCTCAAACAGTTATTTAACTACCACAGGCGTTATTTTGGGGTTCCAAAACCCCATTCATTCAGTGATTGGATTTTTTTTTTTTAACAAAACGGAACCTCCAAAAATACTAATCGGCAGCTTACAAAATGCAGACGGTCACTTGCACACTCTTGGCTTCTTCAGTCCCACCAGAATCTAGCAAGGCTTGCATTGTTATTTTAGCTGAAAAATAAATAAAATAACTGAATCTGTCGCAGGAGTTCTCAGAAATTATGATCAAATCTGTGATGATTATGAATTTTTCAATTAAAACAACAATGGTGCAAAATAATTTTTATATTATTCTCAGGATACAAAATATTTTTCGAATTTCCACTGCAAAGCAACCACATGTTTTGCCCCCTGGTTCATACCCATGTTTGCTTTAAAAACAACTAGTATTACTATTGTAAGTGAAAAGGGTTGGAAATAAACATGAGTAAATTACCCTGGAAGGACAGCTATACCTGTTACCTACCATCTGGAACCATTGACAAGCTGGGAGCTGTATTTGCTGTAAGTCAGACAGATCCGGAGCTGCTGGCTGACCCTTGTTTTCCTCAGTCAGATGTAAAACATGTAGATTTCAACACACTGTAAAGATTCAATAAGAGAGCATTTCATCCCATAGAGAATAATAAGGGCATGTCCGGAGCTCCACTCATAAAAAGACACATCATTTGAATTTATGATATCACATCAAATGAATGCAAACATAGCTTTGATTATCTACATCAAGGTTTTAGACCAAGCCTATTTCAAGCTTATCCCAAAATACATTTCCAGTAATCAAATATTGCTTCTTGCTGCATTCAGTTCAGTTTTAACATGCTAACATTGCTAAAAAGTAATGGATGCCTGGTAGCAAGATACCTTACAGTAAATATATGCCTAAAATGTCTCACACTGCATTGATTTCTGAAGAATTGTCTTATTTTGGGCACAGTATGTATTTATAATTTTGTTATACTATAGTAGCGTTTGCTGCTCTCACAGGACACGCTGAACGTTGTCTTTATTCTCGGCTGTTGTCGATAACTTGCTGACAGAGAGAGCACAATTAACTTTTCATCACTCAACAACAGTTCATTATTTTCCCCACATTTAGTGCAGACACTCCTATATCCATCCTCATGCATCACAAAGACCAAACACACACAGCGCCACACACACACGCACACACGCACACACACACACACGCACACACGCACACACACACACACACACACACACACACACACACACACAGAAGGAGCGGGCCTCGCCCTAAACTCCCATTGACATTTGGCTCAGGCAACAGTGCACCATTCTTTAAAACTGTACATCTAAACACATGCACATCTGATAACTTTATACACCATGGTGAACTTGAACACTATTGCACTATTAAAGTGGCGCCATCTTTAGTGGTCAAGGCAATAATGTTATACCTGAGTGATGTTTGATTTGATTTGTTCCTAGATCAATTTGGGTTCTTGTATATGTAGACAGTTTGCAATTGGCGATTAATGACTGCAGCAATTGCATACTTGAGTGTCTATAGTCATGAAATTGAAACGTAATATTTGTGTGCTCTGTCAACAGGGAAAGGGAAAAGGGAAATGCAAATATTTTACTGGCAAACAAAATCTGTTGAAGAAAACAATGAAAGTCACTGCCTCTTGCTGAATGAAATACCGGTCATAATTTTTGTAAAATAAATCGGTAGGTCTACCACAGACTTTAGCAAATGAATAGGTGATTATGAGATACTGAGCAAGTTGGAGTGGCATCATAGGGGTTCGGTCCATGCTTCTGTTATCTTCTCCCTCCGCCTGTGAATGTCAGCGAGGATAAGTTGCCATGGAAACACCACCTTCAATACTTCTGAATGAAACAGAGCAATTTGGAATGAACTCACCCCGTGTGCCACAATACACTGGTGTTCTCGTAAAAAGGAAATGGACGAAGACTTTACCCATGGTAACATGTCTTTGTTGTATACGTTAAAATTTCATTGTATAGACAATGTGAAGTGAATGGCTATGGTGCTCTCAGAGAGGACAGGAATAGCCATCAGATAAACCTCTGGGTTACAGATAAGCCTCTCTGAAAGCATAAAATGATTATCGTGTGTGACATGAATCAAGAATAAACTGCCGCCTCCAAAAAAGATACTCAGTATGACTTTCATCCTTAAAACCTAGCTGAAAGGTCATACTGTTTGAACCTCTCCACCAGGTGCCTCTCTCACACTCCATGGCCAACACATCAAAGCATATGAGTCACTGTGTGTGTTTATGGTATATATATATTAGTGCTGGCTGTCTGTCTGTTGCACAATTTGCTGTGATTATTTGCTATTAATATCTTTATTTCTTCTTAAGACTGACGCCTGTAAAAAGGGATAATTAAATGTAAAATCACAGAAGTAATGTGGAATCAACACAAAGGAGGTATATTTAAATTAAAATACCATTGTTCAACAGCATATTTAAATTAAAATACCATTGTTCAACAGCATATTTTTAGCTTTGAACACAGGTTCTCTCTTGTGAACTACAGATTTCCAGTAAAACCATCAAGGCCATTAAAACTGCATAATTGTCATATGTGTAGAAAGTAACAGACTTTTATTTTGAAAGGGGGATTGAGACGAAGACACGGGGCAGTAGAGGAAAAAAAGAGACAGACTTTTGAGGAGGGAGATACTTTAGAGGAAGCGAGTGACTAGGTCAGCCAGTCGGTAATTAGAACATGGCTTAGTTGCAAGTTGAAGTACTCAACAAACTTGCAAGCGTGTGAATTGAACAAAGCTCCGTGTCGGGTGTACGTTGGATGCCTCCACATATGTTAACCATTAAATGTGCACTAACAGAAATAATAACAAAAACCCAGGCAGCTGCATTCATTGCGTTAATTGTGTAATTAAATATTAAATATTTCCAATAAATCACAGTAAAAATGTACTAATTAATTCATTTTGAGAACACTAATACATATGTGTGTGTGTGTGTGTTGGAGGGGGTGGGGTGGTATGTGTGTTTACGCCTGGAGAAGCCTCATAAAGGCCATCCCATTTTAAAATGAAAAAGACAAAACAGGAAAAAAAGGCAAGACAGCACTGAAATGTTCTGTGGTGCAATGTATTTTAAAATGTAAAATGTTATTTCACATTTTGAAGTGATGCCACAAAAAAATCTTTGTCATAGTTAATGGTGGATAACTTTAGGTGGGTGAGGGAATATTCTATATTTCATTTTGATCTAAAAAATCATTTAAAATGTCAAGCTGACAGAAACAGACATCAAAGACCACCTGCTTTAAAGGTCATTGGCTAAAATATTTAGCTGGTCTTATAATAGTAATGATTAATAATATTTAGAGTTCATATGGACCTTTTTTGAACAGATGATGAACTGAAAACAAAGTGCCTATTGATTTTGTTGTTGGTATTGTTCTGAGACAATCTGTGTGATTATTTTCCAACCCCCAAACAAGAAGCGCAGAAGCAGACACCTCCAACTCTGTCATATAATTAGATTGTCAGCGCTGTCTCCCTTAAATGTCACCTCCTTTTTATCTTCCTACTCTCCCAGCATTTTACTTTTGTGTCTCTATAGACCTTCACACTAAACCTAAATGTTTAAACACACACACACACACACGCGTGCACACACACACACGCGCACGCACACACACACACACACACACACACACACACACACACACACACACACACACACACACACACACACACACACACACACACACGTACACACAATATCTGTGATAACAAGGATTTTTCTGTAAGGATCAGAGTCATTGTTTCCCAAGTGTACTAGTATTGTGTTAGAATTGACCTGAAAAAGAAACAGAAAAATATATTGTAACTAGCCAGACTGGTTTCTCCAGTGATGAGATGGTATGATCTTAAGATGTTGTGTAGGATGAACATTTAGACACATTCATGATGCATTTCTTGATGTATTTTAATTAGAATCAACAAAAATCATAAAGACTTGGCAAATGAAAGCGATAACACCAACCAGGACTTTCTCTGCAAAACACGATATATATATATATATAAACAAAACAAAAAGAAAATAAATAATTACACATGAATTCCAGATGGATCAATGGGTGGCAGGCACTATCCTCAGAAAGATACGTGTTCTCAAAGAATGCTCTCACAGAAGAGAAGACAGTTCATACTTGGCCACATGGATGCCCTAACATAAATACTGGTTAGTAAACCTGATGGTCATCTGTTTGTCCAGCATCATCTCCGTCTGCAGTGACTTGTATCTTGAGCGACCTAGACAAAATGGCTGTAGAGTTTCATAAATGGCTGTGATTCTATTAGGTGCAGTGACGTGACATTGATCAGAAGCTGACCCCACAGCAACCCACACGATGTGATGATGATAGGCCGATTTGTGAGATAAAGGATTGAGTGATTTAACGTTTTACAGGGCAAACAAATCATGTCTCGTTGGAGTAAGACGTTTTGTGGATAATGATCAACTCTGGCTTACTCTTCCCTGATCTGTTTTTATAAATAACATGTTTCTACATCCCTGTTGTCTTATTTCAATGAAGTCATCTGAAATAGAAGCAACAGAGCTGTCCTTCACACAGTAGGCAGGGGATTTCTCAGTCGTGGATTGGCACTCCATTGCCCGAAACAGTGCAGAGGTTTGCACTTGAATGAGATAATTATGTTTGCTCTGTTTGTATGTAATTCAATTGAAACAAATTTGCATGCAGCTTCATCAACCCCTTTCTAGGACGCCAAAAGACCCTTTGTCACCTGAATCAAGAATCCAACTGAAAACTTCAGCCTGTACTGAAGTCATTAAACAAGAACATTAGAAGCGTTATGTCGTGAGCCCTTTTTTTGCCCAGCACCACACCGTATTTTTAACACCAAACCTAAGACGTCCCCAAATACCTTGCTTTGACATCATGTGATTTAGGCTGACCGAGTGGAATAAGAGAAAAAGGAAAGAGAGAGAGAGAGAGAAAGGGCGAGAGATAAAACACCAGAAAATGTGAGACTTTGTTTATGTAGCAGTTTTACAAAGCATCTCTGTGTTTCATTTCCTTGAGGTGAGAAGATGGTAATGTCCCCCGGCTGTAGCTAAAGAAAGGGCAAAAGCAGTCACAGCACTGCCTCCATTGTATTCTGTGGACACAACAAGCCTTGGTTGCTTATGGCAAAACACAGTGGTACTTAAAGTGTACTGTGGAGAGACGTTTGTTATGGTTTAACCTGTAAACAATGAGCCATTTGAAAGTGGGTTGGTCCTAATCATTAGAATTTGTCCTCTGTGATGAAGACCATAACACTGTTTTATGAAAGGGAGTTAGCATGCAGATGTTCAGGCGAGGAACCAGCACGACTCAACACTGTCATTTTCTATCTTTAAATGTGTCCAGTTTGCTGTGCTTCCATTTTTGTTGTAATTTATACTACAAGATGATAAACCCTCTTGAATCTCTCTCAGGTTGATGTCTAAGTGCAGTGTTTCCAATGACAGATACACCATGTGCTAAACATGGTAAGACTGAGTCAATGTGTTTCTCTGTGCAGTTTCACTGAATAAATATTCAGTGCAATCAGTGGGAAGTTAAAAATATTCATCTCCGTCTGACTCGTTCCTATAAATACCCTTGCTATGAAACCATTCAATAAAACCTGTTAACATTATGTACATTTTAATTAGGATATAGTCATAAAGGCACAGCAATATCGTTTTGGAATCCTGAGAAAAAATGTGACAGAATTTGCATTCATTTCTGTCTTGAAACATGAGTGGGCGGAGATTGAGTGAACAGTCTTCTGAATCTGTGACAGCTCTCTCCACGATCTGCTGTTATGGCACATGGTTGCCAGTGACCTGACTATTTTATCCCTTCGTTCACATTTGATTTTGTCCCCAGGTTTTCAAAAATACAACAGAAGGTCCTTTGGGGAGAGATCAACTGAGTAATGGCCTTAAAGGCACTCAAATTGTGCAAGATGACACGGCCATGTTTAATAAAATGATCATGATGCTGTGTCATGATCCTATGTCATCTCTGTTTGCTGACTGAAGTGTCAGTCTGTCCTAATGTCATATTTGGAATTGACCTGTACCAAATTCCTAACTTGTCAGACGAAGCAAAACTGCGGAGAATGCTACTGGCATGCATGCTTAAATCTTGTTTTGTTGAACAGTTTTGTTAGGCGATTTTCCGGGTCAGCCTCTCTTTCATCAAGAGAGAGTTGAATGTGAAACAGAGGGCAAGACAAATGATGACGCATTACAATTTACTTTTTTTTTTTAAACTTCATGAACGTCTTGGTTCATAATATTCTCTTGACTCTACTATCTGACAGGAACATGTAAGAATCTTAACCTGATCTATATATATATATTTTTTAAATGTTCCACTTTAAACCCTGAAATTCAAAGCACATGAAATCGAACGAACAAAACCAAACTATGAAAAAAAAAAACGGAGGGAACATCAATAGCAATAAAAACACAAGTTGAAACGAGTGTGCATTTCACCCCTACAGGTCAGGCATTGTCCTGCGGCAGTTCTCTGACAGGTTGAGATCATTGTTTAGGTGGTGTTGCTCAGTGAACTCCGAAGTCTCCTCCACAATTTGGCCGGGGATGTTCAAGTCAACGGAAGGCCTCTGGAGGCACGGGGAGGTCTGTAGGGGCTCAGGGAGAAGAGCATCGTGCCCCTTCTGTGGCCCCGTTATGCTCTGGGAGTTACGAGGCTCCAGATTGCAGCCCGTGCCCTGGAGGAACTGCAGGAAGTTCTCCTCGATGGAAGCCTCGCGGCTGGGCAGCTGCTCCTCCTCGCGTGGCCGCCCCCACGTGAAGAGGCAGGCCAGCTGCCTGGAGAGCTCCTCTCGGATCTGACGGTTGAGGCAGCCGTAGAAGATGGGGTTGGAGGCGAAGCAGAAGAAGCCAATCCAGGTGACCACCACGTCCAGCTGGGCCAGGGTGGCGGGAGACATGGGCACCAGAGCCGAGTAGAGGTGGAAGGAGAAGTACGGCAGCCAGCAGCCCAGGAACTGGCCGCCCACCGCCAACAGGACCACAGCCGCCTTCCCCCCGCTGAACGTCCTCTGAGGAGTGACGCGAGACCCCGCCAGACTGCCCACCATGCTGGAGTGGCTGCTGAGGGACTCTGACCGCTGCCTCGGCGTGTCCATCCATGTGGGAACCGGGCCCTGCTGCATGGCGGCCACCCTGGCCACCTTGAACATGTTGCAGTAGACCACCAGGATTATGAGGACCGGGCAAAGGAAATACATGAGGGTGAAGAGGACCATGAAAACCAAACGGGGCGTTCCGTTGCCGCCTGTGTAGTGGAGCGAGCAGCGCCTCCGTACGGGAACCGGGGAGGGTCCACTCCCCCCCGGCCCCTGCAGCGCCCAGCCCAGCAGGGGGAAGGCCGACATGAGGATGGCTTTGATCCATATTGCCACCAGGACCGTGACCACTAGGCCCACGGTCATCTTCACTTCATAGCGCATGGGGTAGACAATGTAATAGTACCGCTCCACGTTGATGGCGCAGATGGTGAGGATGGTGGCACAGATCAAGCCCACGCTCAGGCAGAGGTACCCACGGCAGAGGGCCTCGCTGAAGAAGGCCTGGTCCGAGACCATGCCCAGCGGCATCAGCACCAGGGCCGCCAGCAGATCCACCATGCACAGATGGAACACGAAGACAAACTTGCGCAGTTGCGGGGTGCAGGCGATCACCGTCATGACGGCCAGGTTGCCCATGACGGCCAGTAGGTCCACCAGCAGCATGGCAACCAGGGCTAGCGACTGGGGGAGAGCTCCACTCTCGGGCCGGCTCAGTTCTGAAGTGTTGGACCGGGCTGATGAGATCGGGGTCCAGTGACTGGTGTTGGAGGCGTTCCACAGAAGGCTGGCGGGGGCAACAGGCTCCATGAGGGGATGGGCGGAGCTAAGTGAGCACTGTCACTCTCAAGCCCATTGCCCATCCTCCTGTGCCTGAGCGCTGGTCTGGTCTGAGGGACGAGTGGTTCAGATGCTTCCGTTAGTTCCGAGCCCCAATGTAGCACCCCAAAGAACTCAAACACAAACACCTTCCAGTTGGTGATTAAAGGATAAATCTCACTCCTCTTTGTCCTAAGGGAGACAGGAAAACATTTTCAGATCAGAACATCCAAAAAGGCTTGCCAAAGTTAGACCAGACAAATGGTGCAAAAAACGGTGGCAGGTCAAGTTTACAGGCTGTGTGATGAGAAAGTTTGTTAAAGGAGGAGAAGTGTGCGAGGGATCATCACGGCCCTGGGGGCAACCAGGAGGCCTTTGATGCCCTGTTTACGGTCCCAACCTCACCTGTCCACAACCCTGCTCTCCATTAAAGAACTGGATCACGTGAACCGTCTCTTGGTAGATTTCCATATGCACACACATACACACACACACACACACACACACACACACACACACACACACACACACACACACACACACACACACAAACACACACACTTCACACACTTACACATCAACACATACATAAACACAGACCGGCATGTGTGTTTTTCCCGATACAGTACACCAAAAACATGTCGGCGAGTTTGTTCTTTTCCAGTCGCCATTCCACCCAAGTCACACCATTTCAGGCCATAAACAGTGGGTAGTAATAGCATGGCTGATTTGGAGCTTTTTTTTTAAATAATCATGGGAACCGATAAATAAATTCAGTGAGACTGATGTCTCGTCTCAGGGGCTATTTCAAGCCCTGTGGACCGCGGTGCCACTGGAGCTGCGGGAGAAGGTCTATCATAACAGCATTAATTGGCAAAAGAGCAGGAGTAAAGAAAAAGCAAACGTGTGTTTAGCGTTGAATGTTGAAAAGATTCAGGGCCAGATACGTAGAAGCCCGTTTGTAAGGAGCAAGGTTCTCTTGTACTTTAACTTTATCTTTTATTTTATTTTTTTTTTGCTTTTGTCTGACTTGGGGATAAGAGAAAACAAACAAATAAAAAATGACTTGGTGAAATTATGTCTCACAGTTACAAAGTGATCTAGAATTTTGCCAAATATCTGTTCAAATTTAGGACTAGGAATTTTGTGGACTAGTCAAGCAAATATAATACTATGTACTAATTCTACTGATACAGGTGAGAGGGCTAGGGGTGTCACCCATGTTAACTCTGTCTTAGATCTTTTAGGTTGACTTTCAGAGCGTTTAACAGAGGTTAAAAGCTACAATATCAGACTCATGAGATAATTGCAACACAGTCGTTTTTACAGATTATCTTCTCAGTATTGTACCTGTAAATAAATGCATTTTGTGATAAGGGATATGACTTCAGTGACAGACAAGCAGTTCAGTGCTAACATATAGTCTAATTCTTTCTTAAAATTAGCTCTACGAGGGATTTCGTCCGTTAATTTCCAAGTTTAAAAAGTCATCATTTGCAGTTGCTCAAACAGTAAGAACTAGTGCTCAAACTATAACCATCTTACCCCTCTATATGGCCATGTTTCTCAACCATCCAGTTCACACCCAAACATCTTAGGAAAGACAATATATATATACGTAAACAAAGTACTCATCTAGAGCGACATCCAAGTTAACTGCTGTAAAGTCAAATGTTTATAAAAGAAAAGAGTTTCATCACCGTGTTTGAGTAGTGGCCCTCTTCAGTATAAGAGACTAGAGTCTGAGAGAGAGAGAGAGAGAAAGAATCTTGGCTGGTGCCAACTGAGAAACATATGACCTATTATATGCACATGACTCAGTATTTACTGTGATAGAAAACAAGCACTGTTGCCCAACAACTGATTTCTTTCTTTCTTCCTTTGGCTTCCTCTCCTTTAAGGAAAAAAAAAAAAAAAAATCTCCAAAGACACACACACACACACAGGCAAACTTTGTAATGTCACAGAAACCAGATCATAATCTACCACGTACACCACGCTACGCATGAGATGACACTAAAACTGTTGTTGCCTACCACAAAATGCTCAGTGGTCTCTGAGGTTGCTCCTGAGAAGTGAGCGATGCTCCTCGAAGTAATGGGAGGTAATTATCGACTGTTAAAAACATAAGGAAACCCCTCGGCTAGACCTCCACCCCCTGCTGTGTGTCGCCCACACCAGCGTGGCCCCCTGACCCACTATGGCAAGTCTCCACACAGTCCTGCCCAGCCTCTTCACACTGGAACTCACATCCTACCGCCTTAAACAGTGTGACCTGAGCTTCCTACTCCTCGTCGACATGGACACACAGTGCGGCGGTACACATGGCAAAAAAAAACAAGACATCAATATGGCAACAGTGTTTAAAAAAAAAAAAAAAAAAAACGGGATGTTTCAGAGGTAAGCCTCATCCATGGTGCGCGTTGGGAGCGAGCATCTCTGTTTCCTAAGCAAACAAATAGCCACTCCACGTGACACAGCCCAGACTGGTGGGAGATGACATACCTTAGGTGGGGGGAGTGAGGCTTTTTCTCCGACAGAAACGTGGTCCTCTCCTCCACTGGCGGCGCACAGAAGTGGGAGAGGAGAGGGGCGTCCGTGTCTCCTCCTCACCTGGCCCTTTCATCCACCCCCCACATGCACA
>NC_045155.1:1717501-1817501 GCF_900700415.2 Clupea harengus | reverse complement strand
TCATGTCTGACCAACAATCGAGAGGCCAAATCTCTGATTTGGAGCTACGGCTAACTAGAGAACTTCTAGAAGAAAGGGAGAAGGAAGCAAAATGTTGCCCAGGTTGTTTAATGAGCCTGACTTACACAAGGTCTTGAGAAGTGGCCACAGTTTTTTTTTTTTACAAGAAAATAAATACGAACATTTTTATATATTTTTTTTCTTTTGTCTCAATGCTGTCTAATTTATCTTTATTATATGCTTTAGAGCATTTTATTTACAAAAAAATGACATACTACAGCTTTAAGCTGCAAGAGAGACACAGTGTATTGGCATGCCTTAGGAGGGGTATGCCATGGATTGTTTTAGATACTTCTAAATATAGCCTTGAATCAGTAGGGTGAGTCACATTCCGAAGACGTTGGGGCCAAGAAGCAGTTCCCGACGGTCTAAAGTATATGAATCCAACAGATGTAAACCATTTTGCATACATCCTGAGAATTTTCAATTGTATAGTAAAAAAAAGGTAAAATGTCTTCGTATGATCAGTCATCTGTTCCATGGCGACACTGAGAGGCTGGATGCTCAAACCCAACCAACCTAGTTTTAGTGTGGTGTAGATAAATGACTCTTAATCACAGGACATTTGATCAAAAACATCACCAGCTCTGAAAGAACACACACACACACACACACACACGCACACACACGCACACACACACACACACGCACACACACACACGCACACAAGCTCAAAACATGTCAGGAATCCCGCAGGCCACAACACACACTGCCTGGTGAATAATTCCTTGTTTTCTAATCACACCGCCCTGCTCTGCATCTTCCCTGAAGTCCCCCCATGATTCATCCTAGTATCTAGAGAGAGGGGATGAAGTCACATGACAGAAAGCTCCACATTTCAGATTCTCCAACACCTCCCCATTCGTCCTTTCAGAAATGGTGTTGGGTGGGGGGGCACTGTGGCGTAAGCAGTAGCCCCGACCACATTCGGGCTTGAGGCCCATGGAGGACACGGGTTCGAATCCGGCCCGATGTCATTTCTCCTGTCCACTCCCCAGCTCTTCTCCCTCTCATTTCCTGTCCCACTCTTTACTGCACTATCGATTAAAGGCACAAAAGCCTAAAAATAAATCTTTAAAAAAAAGAAATGGTGTTGGGTATGCCCCCCTTGACTAGAGGGATTTAGTATATTATATACATCAGGCCCACACTGTGTGTGTTTGTTGGGCCCGGGGGACAAGATGAGCTCCAAAGGCAATGCTCAGTTACGCTCAAAATGTCTCCTGATTCCTACTGGGTTTGGAGAGACCCTCACTGGGCTCTAGATGTTCTCCACCACCCACTGGTAAAACCCTGGGGACGTGATGCTGTTTCTGTTTGATTGCAGCATGCTGTATGAATCTGCATGATTCTGAACCAGACTTGGGGTGGCGGTGTGTGTGTGTGTGTGTGTGTGTGTGTGTGTGTGTGCGTGTGCGTGTGCGTGTGCGTGTGCGTGTGCGTGTGCGTGCGTGTGCGTGTGCGTGTGCGTGTGTGTGTGCGTGTGCGTGTGTGTGTGTGTGTGTGTGTGGGGATGGGGGGTCAGATCTACACTCTGTCAGACAGTGCTTGGTGCCACAGGGAATGGCTCCCTCTCAGTTGGGGTTTAAAAAAAAAATTTTTTTTTAAAATCAGCCGTTGTCATTTTGTGTTTCTATTATTCGCCAAAGCTCAGCTTCGGGGGATTGGAAAAGAGCAGTCACTTAAAATAGACCGCAATTTATTGGGCTGGGGGTTGTGAGCTTCTCACGCATTACTAAGGCCCCCTCCTCTGAAAAAGCCTCCACCGCAGAGGCCACAACAATCAAGAGGCGATCCAGCCAGGAAGCATCAATGAGCGAGCAGGCAGCGCCAAGATAATCAGATGTCAGAGGCCTGGATGGTTGGCGAGTGGGTGTGCGTTATATTTGGAGCGGCATGATACGTTTGTTTATTGTCCCTTGGTTTAAAGACAGATATCCCCCAGAGAGAATAAGAATGCCATCATTAAAAAGATTTAAAAAAAAAAAATGAATTAAGACACCAACGGGAGCAGCTTTGCATAGCAGGGAGTATGATGATCCATTATGAAAAAAAAAAAACATCTGAGTATAGCAGAGGAATTCCAGGAGAGAAGAAAGCAAGAAAGCTCAAACTACCGGTGAGGGAAAACCTTAAAGGGATGACAGCACTGGGAACATCAAAGCGCCTATAAGCAGCGGTCGGCGACACACTAGACTTATCTGTGATAAAAAAAAAGGGCTCAGTTTAGCATCCATTTCACATCCCCCAGACTGCAGGCTATCCCGCGGACAGTCCTCTGAGACGTATGTAAGTCTTTATGAGGCAGAGATGACCTAATGCGCTGCACTGCACTGCCACTCCAGAGTTTAGAGCTCTGTGTGTCAGAGAGGAATACGGCCAGAGGGAGGCAGCGTGACGCGCCCTGTGTGAGAGAGAGAGCGCTGAGCGGAATGACACAGGAAAGGCAAATGACATGGCAAAACTCACCAAGGCCCTCTGGCAAAGGTCGCACAGTCGGATATCAGCTTGTCAAAGGTCTCTCGCTCTGTCTGGCAAGAGCAGGGACGAGAGAATATGTACGGACTTCCTCAAAGGATGGGAGGTTTCTAGGCGCATGAGTTCCCCCCCGGGACAGGAATTGCACTTAGACAAAAAAGTCTGAGGGGCTGTTTAGTTGAGACGGCCAGGCGGAGTGCAGCCACTGAGGGAGCGCTAATGCACAGGAAATGCACTGGGCTTTCATGATTCGATCATACACTTGTACTTGGATGCCATTAGTGACAGTTAGTGACACATCCATGCAGTACGAATTTTTTTCTTCCTTACATCGGGTTCAAGCTTAGCTGCTCGGCTGGTGCTACAATTATGGGAAGTCTTTGACTTTTGTCTACACGTCTTCTAGCGCTTTCTGTGGAACCCAACTGCTGGTTGAAACTGGTGATTGTAGCCACTGTGTCACTGCTACACCTCATTCATATTTGAATGAAGGTTTTTAAGGAAAAAATTATGTAAAGTGAGGAGAGTATAATATTTAGATTTGTATTATTCCTGACAAAGCCCTGATAAGCATTGATAAGCATTCATGCATTGTATGAATATGAATGAATGTTGGTGGTGGTCGGAGGGGCCGTTGGCGCTGATTGGCAGCCACGCTTCTGTCAGTCTGCCCCAGGGCAGCTGTGGCTACTGAGGTAGCTTACCACCACCGGTATGACTGTGTGTGTTTGACTACTGGACTCTGGACTCTGTAAAGCGACTTCGGGTATATAGAGAAGCGCTATATAAAATTGAATTGATTGATTGATTGATTGATTGAAGGTTGAAAATGAAAAGGGAAATGGGCAAATGGAGAATGGAACAGGGATAGAAAGGGTGTTACTGGAGGTTAAGGCGAAGGCAGCGCTGGTTAAAACCAGTTACACTCTCCTCCTGGAAATCCAAAAATAAGATGAAAGGAGCTGTCTCATAACATTAGGAAGAAAGTGCTTGGAGAGAAATGAAAGATCATTATCGCACGTCCATTGGCTAGGGTGCCGGCGCTCAGAGACCACATGCTTTGCCAAGCACATTAGGAGGAGGTTGAGTGTGATTCAAGAGATTTGGTTGTTATTCAACATACCGCTTATTATACCTGATGCAAATAAGAAAACTAAACCCTAACTATAGGCCATCCACTTAAAAAGCTTCTTTCAGAAAACTGAACTGGCACATCCTTAACTTTCATTATTGAGAGCTGCATTCTGCATTATTTATCAAACACAGTTTACAGAGGCAGAGGCAGAGGCAGCGGTGGCCAAGACATGTTGTGGAAAGAAAATCTCTTCCTTTATGGTCCCTGTACTGTTTTCAGTGTAGTCCAGTGAATTAGCTGACTTCAACAGTAACTAAGAGCTGGTGGGGGTAGCTGTTGAGCAAGTTAGGGTCGCTGTTTTGACTTCTAAAGCAGCAGTACGACACAGAGAATGTGTTAGTTTCCTCCACTCTGTCCTTCTCACTCATCCAGGTCCTGAGGTCTGTCCTTTATTTATTTCTCTTTCTCTCTCTCTCTCTCGTTCTCTCTCTCTCTCTCTCATTCTGAAGCATGCGAACGTCAACAACTATCACATGAGTTGTCCCTGAACCTCAGTGAGGTAACACCAGGCTGAGGACCTTAATATGTTATTCAGGAACTGTCAATGGGATATATCCATTTAAAAAAAAAAAAAACAAACTGCAGTGTCCAAGAGGAGTTGATAGATGTTTAAAGCATGGGTCCAGGGGTTTATGGTCATTAAAGGGGGCCAAGCGACCACACGTGAAATGGCTGCATGGTCACTTATCCGTGAGACGTCCTTGGCCGATGTGCAAAAGGCTCCCCTCGGGGGTTAGCATCACACTGCGGCATGAGTCGACCTTCAGAGGAGGGCCGGCGGGACACCTGGCTCTTCCAGTCCAGTGGCCTTTTTGATAAATCACCTGCTAGGCAGAGTGAAAGTCTGCCCCCACCAGCCCACCTGGCCCAGGCAGCCACAGCTGTGGTGCAAAACAGACAACACCATGAAAAACAAAACTGTGAATGAGCTGATGCAGAATACTGTTTTCGCACACAATGATTACTGTTCCGATGCTAAAAAATTGCGTATCTCACAGTGTGTCTGTACTGTACTGTGCAGTGACATACTTTATTATGCTGAGGTGGTTCTGTGCCTGTCTTGGTATGTAGTGCATGCGAAAGGCTTCCCCGACCTTAAATGCCACTTCCCGCTGAGTGGGAGGTTGTTAATGCGAACGGATGCGATTTCATCAGCAGACATCACCGCAGGTCATGAACGGGCGCATAATTCAAAGGGAAAGGTGCTGCAGTATTGAGTCACTCTACGCCCAGGAATAAATCACCAAAAGGGTGAGGAGAGGGCTCTCGCTGCTGACGGATTGAGGCCTCATAGTAACGATTCAAGGCCACTGTCATTATGCTCGAGGGTTTACATCAGCGTCTCCCCCAAACAAACAAGCACGGTTCAAGGAAATGACCGACAGTAATATACAGCACCTTAACTGTCTGCTGGCTCCGACATGGAAAGCGATTATTGCATTTAGCTTTCAGTGTAGGAAGAAACTGATACATTGGGTACCATGGATTAAAGAGCACAGAAGGATCCAGGCCTTTACATGAAGTGGTGATTGGGGAATATATCAAGTTTTAGACACTTGACCTGTAATTACATTGCTTTTTCCCAATCTGACGGATTGACAGAGGTTTGATAACCTCTGAGTCGTTTGTGGTGGTGTAATCTTCATGGAAAGACTGAAAGAGGATTACTGGCTAAATAAGCACTCTACTGGTCCCTCTCATGACCCCGTATGTTTACATGCCGGAGGTGATGAACATTACGTAACATTTGGGGAGGAGGGGGGGGGGGGGGGGGGGGGGTCTAAATGGCCTGATGTCTACAAAAGCTTCTTAGCATATTTGATCTCTAATTCATCCTATTTATCTACCTATGTGACCACATGTTCAGTAGACAGTAGGCCATGAGGTGAAGGAAAGGTCAATATTCTACAAATATTAGAGTAAAAAACGTAGCAGAAAGGAAGGAATTTTTCCGAATGAAAAGAAGACTTTTAATATTTCATTCTCCTGTCAAATCTCTTTTACTCTCTATGACAACAAACAAACCATCTTGGACACCAGTTTCACCAAATCTTCGGTGTGTGAGTCTTGAGATGGTGGGGTAAACCCTAGTGTGAGTAATCTGTGATGCACAGGGCACTGGCCGAGTAAGCACTTGTCAAGGGAGTAGAGGCTTGAGACGTAGAGGAGGATGAATTGGAAGAGAACAAAAGGCCGTGAGGTCAGCGTGTGCTATTCCTGCTGTTCCCTGGGTGACATTTCCTTCGGGCTGTGGGACAGTCAGCTCAGGCAGACAGGAGATAGTGCTTGTCCCATGACGGGACGCGCAGGCTTTCAACCCAGCGGGAATCCCACTGGGAGACTATGCTGACGGGAGGCTGGGGGGGGTTTCTAAGTCAAATTTAAAAACACTCTTCTATGCAGTGTGTGCGTCGATATAACACTGTTGGGGTGGGACAGATGCTGTAGAGGTAATAATAAACACAGTTGCCACCGGGGGGCAGACAGACAGATGTTGCCTCTCAGAAGCTCGGCACAACACTAAGCCAAACACGAGGCAACATCTGATGCGATGTGTCAGACAACAGTGCTGTCAAGAATGCACTGTCCAAGAAGACCTTGATTTTTTTCTTCGTATTGTACACAAAGTAACTCCATTCTTTTGAATATTTTAGAGGAAAATTAAAAAATCGATCATCTATTTATAATACCTAGGCCTAATCATTGTGTCGAATATTATGAATAGTGTGTTTGCTGGAGGGTAAGGGTGTCGGAGTGCACTGACTTACTTACTTACTTACACCTCTGCTGTAAGAGGTGCTGAAGAACTCTGGGATGTATCTGGCCTGTGGGTACCTACAGCCGCTAGAAGAAAATCAATGTTTATTGTTCAAACCAGACATGACTGCAATCTCCTAGTTCCCTGATGTAAACTCCAAAGTATCATTCACTTCCACCTGGTATCCATCACCCTCGGTGTCATGAAATAGTGGAAAGGGCTAGTTCATATTCCAGATCGTCAGCTTTGTATAAAATATTTACACTATCCCAAAGCACCAGACCCAGCTGTCTCCTGCATGCGAATATTGACTGAGAAACCGACTCGGTTCACAATGGCACTCGTATTTACGGCAGCCTGTAATATCCACACTGGAAAACAAACATAGCAACAAGTGTTGCAAGATATACTAACACATGGACCCTGATTAATCTAATATTTACTGGAGATATGGTGTTGACTTATAAGGTTGGTGTTGACTTATAAGGTTGACTTACACAGTGCCCTCAGCGCCATGTATTGTCCTGAATGTTGGCCACTGCAAAGTGCATGTCTGTGAAGGCAAGGCAAGGCAAGGCAACTTTATTTATATGGCGCATTTCATGCACATGTGCAACTCAATGTGCTTTACATATACAATAACAGGAAAGACAATAAATAAATAAAATAAATAAAATAAATAAAATAACTGTGAAGATCTATTTGGCATTGGTACTGGCATTTTTCACATTACGAGTGTCTTTATATTACATATGTGTTCATGGTGCCAGTGGATTTACAGTCTTGCTTTTCATTTATGTTTAATAGACACAGTGTGTCCCCTTATTTGTATCAGTTATGAAGATTGTGTATCTTCCTGACCTCTAGACAAGTACATACATAATCGTTGTTGTTTTATCTTTTCTGTTTCATTGATCTCTACCTCTGTTCAAGTGCCCATAGATCTGTTAATATTTCATGACTGTTTGAACATTAAAACTGAGTAAAATATTGTGCCCGTTTAACCATCACAAGCATGGTGAATACATTGTTATTGTTTTTGTTATTGTTTTGTTTTTTGATGGGGGGGGGGGTGGGTGTGTTCACAAGGCTCTTATATGTATGCTTGTGTTTTGTAATGGAGCAGAGATTAACATTGGTGGCTCAGATTGAAGAGGATGCATTTACAGTAAATCCTGTAAATCTTACCGCAAGGCTCCTCACTGAAAGGAAGATTACTGCCATTGACACAGGCTTTGTCTAACACCCCGAAACTAATCTGTGTAATTTATAAGACCACAGTCTCTGACATATCCTGCACTGATTTTTAGAGGTGAACTTCCTTGTTTTTGTCTGAACATTGTTTAGTTTGCGAACACACAAACAAAATCTACTGACCACTTACATTATTCTTGCTCTGTCTTAATTCTGTAGGACATCAAAGTGTATTGAAGTGTTAAACATTCAGTTATGTGGCACCACATGAGAAAGATTTTAACAGGGTTCAAACAGCTCTTTTCAAAAGCAGGTGGCCTGACATCTAAATCTCTGATTCATCTAGTAATTCCCCACGGCTGTTGTTTCCGATCTAGGTACAATTCATGCTGATGGTATCACAAAGCTGCAAATCCTTTTGATTTAAAATGATTGTGTAGGGTGCACTTTCCAAAAAAAAAAAAATGCCATGTCCTGTCACAATCTGTGGTTTGGTTATGTAACCCCCATGTCTGGTTTTCCAGGAGTTTGTGTCCATTCCTCTTTGTGCATCCTTATTCAGACCTCTGGTATTCAAGAATGCTGCATCAGCCCTTATGTTTTTTCTGGATTTTGTGTGATATGCTGCACAACCTTCTTAATACTACATGATGCTTTAAATGCAACTGGCCACACCTTTATATATCACAACAAAATATTATGATGTAATGAATTAAAATGCATGCAGTACTTATCTTTCTGCACTGGAGTTGTAAGTAAGACAGTACTCTTCATTCCTCAACATATTGCGCTTTCACTTAAGAGACACTATGCAGATAGGCTGTTACCTTACAGTCCCAGAGGGTGACTATAGATTTGATCTGTATATCCTCCTAATTGAATGAATGTATACTATACATCCTATATTTACTCATTAATATAATCTCTATATATTCCTATTCATGTACTCTATAAAAGTCAGGTGAATGGTAAATACAGTCTGGTATACAGTATCAGCACTACACTAGCCATAAGCACTGTGAAGATAATATTTCACTGATTTAAAACTGTGACAAACTGATAACACCATTAAATCTGACACAAAAAAAACCATCCTGATCTTTGATGTTTCTCCATTCCAAGAATAATATATACATTTATTTAAGTTTTTAAATGTATGTAAGTCTATCTGAATGTTTTTAAAGTAATGAGATAATGTTGAGATCCTGTAATAATTTGTAATAATAAGACCAGAATTGGCTTTTATGAATGGTGCATGTCATATTAATGGTCTCATTGATCCTTGCCCATGAGGAGCCATGGAAACGAGCAGATAATGAACAGGATGGATGGCAGAGCTAGCCTTGGCTGCATACTACAAGGATCAATTTAAGTTTGTGAAGTCTTTATTCACTCCAGAGAAAATGGGAAGTTTGAGAGTTGAAAGAAAGGACCAGGAGGAGTATCTTCAATGGGTATACTGTATATACTGACGATCAGACGCAGGCGGATCTCGTGTTACCAGCAGACATCCCTCCAGTTGGAGAGATAGGTTCCCAAGTGGACGATGGAGAGAGGTGCAAGAGGTTGGGCGATGGAGAGAGGGGTGCAAGAGGTTGGATGACGGAGAGAGGTTGGGCGATGGAGAGAGGGGTGCAAGAGGTTGGGCATTGTGCAAGGGCTGCATCGGCGCCTATAAATGAGCGCCTGATGTTTTTAAATATCTATGGTGATTGTATAGAAAAAAGGAACAATTCCGAGGATGTGGCGTCGGGCAGGTGGTAGAACGCTGTGACCATAGTCCACAGACCATCAGTCAGGAGGGAAAGATCTCACACACACACACACACACACACACACACACACACACACACACACACACACCCACACACACACACCCACCCACGCACACACACACACACACACACACACACACACACACACACACACACACACACACACACACACACACACACACACACACACACACACACACACACACACACACACACACACACACAAAGATGCGGCGTTGGGCAGGTGGTAGAACGCTGTGACCATAGTCCACAGACCATCAGCCAGGAGGGAAAGATCCTCTTTAGTGACGTTGCTCTCCTATTTGAAGGCAAATAGTTTAAAAAGATCATTTTCTGGACGTTTGGAACATGGTAGCATGATTTGGCATCAAAGTCAGGGAGCAAGAAGAGAAGGCAGAGACCCTCGGTGTTGTATTCTTTGGAAGTAATGCCTTTTGGATTGGTGCCACACAGTCTGCTGTGGAAGGCATTCAGTTACTTTCAGGTCCCGTGAGAAGATTGCAGCATTAGCATCAAAGCATATTTCGCGGTAACTACACCACATCCTGGTAGCGTATAGAGATTGGCACCATGGCTGGGAGTACCTGTCATCCGTTAGCCAAGTTGAATGGATGACAGTGAAACCTAGCACATGTAGAGGTGTATCTGTCGGTCAACGGTGGGTGGAAGAACATACGATCCGCTTCCAGGAAGTAATTCTAATTGACGATTGGTTAAGATCAGACGCCTGACCGGAATGGAAAATAACGATACGTTTGATTGGCTATCGGCGAGGGAAAACTGGTGGAAGGGAGCTTTTATATTGATGGTGAAGTGATTCCTTCTATCGTAGTGAAACCGGTGAAGAGCTTAGACAGGTGGCACAATTCCACATTGAGTGACCGAGGACAGGTGGCAGAGCTTAGAGAATTGTTAAGGCTATTAAAACCATTAATAAGACCCTCTTGCCTGGCAAATTGAAATTGTGCTGCTTGCAATATTGGTTTTTGCCACTCATAAGGTGGCCTTTGACTGTTTGTGAAGTTAGGAAATGATTTGGGGTGCCAAGTTGTCTACGTACTGTAGCATTGCATGTGATGGAACTGGAAATATTGCTATTCTGTTGTTGTAAGACATTAACTCCTTGTATCTGCAACTCATTTTGGATGTGTACTCTGTCTGTTTCACTGAGACCTGAACAAGTGGCTTGTGAACCCTCCCCCCCCCCCCAGATAGGCTCCTTCCTGCTAAGACCCTTTGTGTTCATGGTATCACCCCCTCCCCCCATAGGTGAACCCCTCACCCCACTGTCTCCCCCTTCCTCTCACCTAAAGGGTGTGGTCATCCCCTCTCCTATTGTATTCTACCTGACTGAAATGTATAAATGCCTACACATTCTGCTATCAGGTAGGCCTTGCTCTGAGCACCAAGCTGAGAGGGGGTCTCCACGCCGAAAATAAACTCCAGAAACCTGACTTCAACTCTCCGGTGCCTTCTTCAACTTAAGCGTGCTTATCGATTCCGTCACATGGAAGAGGAATTTTGGAATTACCAATGACCAGCTTGGTGGAAGAGTTCAAATGTGCTGAGACAAGCCTGGAGATGATGTTGTCACAGTCTAAATATCCAGCAGTCGAGGACACGAGGCTCCAATGGTCAAAACAGGGAGGAAGTGGAATCTATGAGAAGCAGTTCAACATGCACAAGGCACATCACAGCATAGAGATATCATTGGGCAGGTACACAGTGGAAGAGCAGGGTAAGGGCTAGGTGAGGCATGGGGCAATGGGGTAAGGCCACCTCCTTGGGGCAGATGGTAACCAGCTTTGTTTGCGAGCAAGGGCAATGGATGAACTGGTATAATGTTGAGAAGGGCAAGATCAGCTGGAGAGAATCATGGGCTATGGATGCTAATGCTAATGGTTTTGAGTAAAATATGTCAGATGAATTTGAATAATCATGTCAACGAATGAATCAATTAATGGAAACCTCTTCATAAAATGTAAGGAATGGATAAAATGTCAAATGATAAACATTGTCTTTTGCTTATATTAGACTTTGCATATATTCTATATCCAAGTTGGCCAGAACAATGTGGACTCCACAAGTCCTGCAAAAAAAGACATTAGAAAACAGATGAATATAAAAAACATAAAAACGCAGTAATATTATAAACGAATAGCACTAATACAATTTATACTACATAATATATTTAATCATTTCTATGATCTCTATATATTCATATTCATGTATATAAAAGTCAGATTAGAGGTAAATACCGTCTGGTTTACAGTATAAGCACTTAACTACCCATAAACACTGTGAAGATCATATTTCAGTGATATAAAAGTCTGAGAGAACAATCTGTTAAGATCTGGACGTTGCCTCCGATGTTAACCTTGAATGTGGTGGTCATCGGGATCTTGGACGTCTGCATTCCAAGAGTGAATCTACAGTGATGCTGAGTCTTAATAATATATGGCCCGTTCCCTCCCGTGGGCATCCGAGCACATGAAGGGCCCTTGCTTGCGTAACAGCCGGATCCTTGCCAAGTCATTATCCGACGCCGGGGTGGAGCCGCAGCCTGAGCCTGAGACTCTGCGGGGTCCTCATGAATGCATTTAGGGATATGAGTTTTCTTACCGTTGACCAGAATTAGTTTGGGCTTTAGACCATCTGCCGTGCTCTGCGGCAGTGTGGCGTGGCTGCAGATTAGAGTGGAGAATGGGTGTGTATGCGGGGGGGTGTGTGGGGGGGTGGGTGTGGGGGGGGTGTATGCGGGGGTGGGGATGGGTGTGGAGATGGGGGTGGGGGTGGGTGTGGAGATGGGGGTGGGGGTGGGTGTGGGGGGGGTGGGGATGGGGGTGGAGATGGGTGTGGGGGTGGGTGTGGGGGTGGGGGTGGGTGTGGAGATGGGGGAGACAGGCTGTAAGCATTGCCTCGCCAATCCCCTTAAATGCAACCTCATGTCTTATCCTCTTCCTTTTTCACGCCCGGTGCTTGTGACTTATGCAATCTGTCATCTCCTCTCTCTCTCTCCTCTTCCCAGGCAGATGTGCACAGACTCCGGGCAGATCGTCCCTGCAGATGGGAGGTCCTGGAGGATGACGTGTCCCAGACGGGCGGTTCACTCCTCTCCTGTGTTGCACAGAATCGCTTTTCATCATATTATCAGCACTCAGGCCGATTATGTGTTCCATTTCTGGTGGTATACGCGCAAATAGGATGCTTCTGATGCTGCTCAGAATGCTCTGAAACAAACACACACGCACACACACACACACACACACACGCACACACGCACACACGCACACAGACACACAGACACACGCACGCACGCACGCACGCACGCACGCACGCACGCACACACGCACACACACGCACACACGCACACAGACACACACACACACACACACACACACACACACACACACACACGCACACAGCGTACAGATGACAGGTTACAAATTGCAGGCATAAACAAATCTTGCCTCGAGTGACATCTCTGTGTTTCGTGTTCCCTACCCCCTGAGGCCCTGTCTCGGAACCTCTTCACCTGCCGTTCATTATTCACGGCGGGCGCAGGGATGAATAAATGAAGACGGTAGCTCAAATAGAGGCCGCTGACCGGTGCAACGGGACACTGAGCCGCATGGGTGTGTTCGGTGACTGACGTAGTCACCCTCCTGGGTCATCCTCCTGTCGCAGAGCCTTGCCTCAAGATGAGGGGGACGCCGCAGTCCAGGCAATTACATTAGCCCAATGGCCATCTGTGTATGAATGATATGACCTCTTAGCGTTCCGCTAACCCTGGGCAGGTCATAAAGCTGGAGTTATGGGCAGCTATAGGTTCCCCTTGAACACACCATCGCTGTGCTTTTGTGTCTTTTTTTCTACACTGCTGGCCCCCAATCTATCTGGTCCATATGGAGCTTTATGTTCTTAGGCACGTACTGTATACTGGTGTGTGCAAAGGAACATGTGCACATTCTATTGGCTAAAGTGCTTCATTATCTCAAGCATCAGTGAGCAACTGCACTCCTGTCTTGCCCCTAAATATATTTCCTATATACTACCAGGCAGCAATGAAAATAGTCATCTACACTCCACAACAAAAAATAAGCCCTTGACTCTGTCAGAGAGAGAGAGAGAGAGAGAGAGAGCGAGAGAGAGAGTGTGTGTGTGTGAGAGAGAGAGAGAGAGAGAGAGAGAGAGAGAGAGACAGAGCTGTGTCATTCTAGTTGAAGAGGGGAGGTGAAGGGGCTATTTATTTCCAATATGCCTGAGAGTGCTGTCACAGGGGCAGGACTACGGCTGCAAGGGTCATGCGGGAAAAGGCTTGGCCTTGCAGAGTAACTACTGCCTGTGAGTCTGCCCACTTGCCTGAGTGAATGCCCGCTTGCCAACAATAACAAGTGGTACCAGAGAGCAGGTGCACTGCTCACTCCAATCACCTGAACAAATATCAGTCATTAGCGGGCGGAGATGGACTCCGCTGCCAGGGGGACGCCGGGAACATTGGCTGTTGGCGGCCAGCTGGTGTCTACTAATGGGCCTTCAAGACACTTCCTGGCACATCCTTGTATTAACTAGCAGACAGGAAAGAGAGAAACAGTTGGGGAACAAAAATATCAAATAAGAAATAAAACCATGTACCTTACTAGCAAAAGTGAATTCTGTTGATTTCCTCCTTGGCACTTTTATGAAGTTCCATTCATTATCAAAGCAAATACAGATCAATGCTACTCAGAAAGACATCAAAACGTTCACAAACGCACACAGGCCAAGTGTGAGCCAGTACAACAAAAGCTTTTAAACCTTTACCACATCAAAGTTGTGCTTGGATATATTTTTTAGATAATCACATTCAATAGTGAAGGCAAGCAGCCAAATACGTCATGGATTATTTCATGGATTAAAAGTGTTAATGAGATTGTGCCTCTGTTAGTATTACCAGGGTTGGGAAGTAACTATCTAGTTACATGAAACGGAGTTACATAATTAACTTACAAAATAAATGTAATTGTAATCCATTACAGTTACTGAGAAGAAATATGTAATTAAATTACAGTTACTAATCAAAATGTTGGTGATTACAAAGGGGTTCCATCTGAATATATTATTTTCGGTAAAATGCTTTATATGTACAATATACTGTAACACTCATTCTTTGAATATTTTCCCTAATTGAATTGAGTAATCAAATGTAAGAAGTTAGATTACTTTGATGAAGTAATTCAAATAATTACATTACTTATTATAATTTTTGCAGGGTAAATAGTAATCTGCAACCTATTACATTTCAAAAGTAACCTTCCCAACCCTGAGTATTATGTTTTGTATGCATCATTTTGTTTTCTAGACTAAATTATAGGGCTATCTACCAAGAAACAGCAAAAAAAAAATTCAGTGACCATCATTGAACTAATACCATCTTAACAATATTCATGTTATTCTCTTCTCAGATTGCAGTTAAACAAACAGGATGTGATAACCTTTCCTTTTATGTTAAATATTAAACTATTGTAATTGGACACCATACAAAGGCCAAGTATGTCTGCCCTCTGGATCCACACTATAACACTGTTTTAATTTTATGGTTCATCATTTTCTGCCTCTAGCATAGATTATAAGAATGTGCTCCTGAGACACAGCCTGGTATACCTTCCCTTCAACATACGCAACGCACGGAAGCACAGGTCAGTCCTCAGTATTGTATTAACGTCAGACCAGACATGGAAAAAAAAAAACGTCTCCCGGTTGCTAAGCAATGAGAGGTGACGGATACAGAAAGACAATGCCGGCTGGTGTTTGTGTAGTATCATTAGCCAATGGGGATCCCTCTCGGCCTCCACTGGTGAACCCACACACACACGCTTCTCACGCACGCGTGTACACACAAACCCACAACAGTTAAAGAGACCACGCAATACAAGCAGACAGGGTGAGGATATAAAAAAAAATAAAAAAATGGCTCTCAAGAAAGCAAAGCTTCTGATGATTCAGCATTTTTTCAGTGTAACCTCACTGCTCTTCCATGTGTTATACCTACCAGATTTGAGAGACCCTGCCAAGTGAATCTGACAGGTGAAGGAGAGCTCGCATGAATAAATCACCTGCCATGCTATTGTTACCTACCTCAGTGCAATTAGGTTATAAATAAGTATCATTTGTCTCATGTATTTAACAGTCATTCATTATTCATGTCGCCGTTGACTGTGGTGGCACTGTCATCTGTACAGGGAATCCACTCTCATTAGTCAAACTCAGGTAAATATGATTGACAGAGGCATTTAGACCAAGAAATGTAATTACATCTTTCACGTTAGGCAAGGAGTACTGAGTCTTAGGTGTCCTGCTGGGACCTTTTGTTACAGAAGAAGAACATGTGGAATATGTTAGGCAAATGTGGTCAAGTGAAGTCCTGGAGAATTAGACCAGTGTAAACCATATGATAGCTTGCATAAGAATCTGTTGAGCTATATTTCTTGTTAATTATGATGTGTACAATTCCAGGGAATGTATTTATCCAAGAGGCCGAGTGGCCAGGTGGTGCATACACTAACTAAGCATCTTATTAACCAAACATCTTATTATTCATGGCGTACTGGAGGAGCTATTAAAGAATTTTTGGTATCAGAAGAATGAAGAGTCCTTCGCACTGTTAAGTCATTTCTAGAACATAACCTTCTGCGAGGTAAAAGCTGGCAAACATCACCAGCCCAGCTAAGATAACGGAGGCATCATCCCACTCTTTGTGGAGGCAAATAATTGTGTGGGAATGTTATGGTTTCCTCGAAATTCTGGCACTGGCTTGCCTTGGATGGGAGCCCTGTGACACAATAAAGTCTCTGTAACCGTTTAAATATTGAATTGTGGCTGATGTATAACGAGAAAGGAAAATCCTTTTTACGGGTCAGGGTAGCCTATATATCATCAGTGTCCAGGGACGATCCCTGAGATGCCTGTACACAATATGCACAGACTCAGAGCAAGGCAGAGCAAGGTAGGCTTCTGAACCACCACAGCAAGGCTACAAATAGTTGCCAGGCAACACTGTCCCTATCACAGCGGGAACCTGAGTCAAATAGAACATTAGTCATTTTGAGCACAAACACAAACGCCTGGTGTCTGGATGGACAAATAATTTATGATAGGCTTCAGTAGGCCGGCTGTGTAAAAATAAATACATGAGTCTGTCAAAGACAATGTGCAAGCCAAATGAATGCACAGTCATATAAAGGGTATACTACTCTAATCGGAGTAAAGGATAAAATGATTTAAACCAAAAGGTCAAAATTCAGATCCTTTTAAAAAATTCCCTCAGTGGGCAATTATGCACTGTTGGATTTGAAGCTGTTTTGGTAAACTTCCAACTCTTGTTGAGTTTTCTTGAAATCATACCAAGGCAACAGGTATCATGAGTTTAGTTTAACATCTCTGAAGGTGCTGGATCAAAGTCTTACTGATAAAAGGGTAAGTAGCAGTGACAGAACATCATTTTTTAAACCCCAAACCAAAAGAGAAAACACAGATACATTAGATATACATTTCCTTCAATACCTCCATTATAATTGTTTATACTTTTCTCATAAATGTGACCACCCCAAACCAGATTGGTTAAAACCTCTTGCCAAAAAACCCTCTTTACTGGAAATCTTCATATCATCTTTTTCCCAGAATCGATTGGTAATCTGATTGCTTTTCACAATTTCACAATTTCATATTCAGCCTCTCGACTCTTGATTATGGAATTGTAAGATTGTTGCTAGTTTCGCAGCAAGTTTCCTTTTTGGTAAACATGTTTCCCAATCTCCTAGGCCACTCTGCCCTCATCTTTTAAACCCCAAACCGAAACCTAGGTCACTCGGACCTAGGGTAGCAGAACCCTGGAACATCACAAAGCACATTGCCTGTTTCACAATCTTCATCATGTTCCTCTTCATCCGAGACTGTACGCTAGTAACCCCACAGCTCCCCCCCCCCCTCTCCTAACAGGGGGAGAGTGATGCTCAGTTCTGTTCAGACAGTTGGGTTCCTATTAAACACCACTTCATCAGAAAATTCCCCAACAGAAGCCTTCACTCTGTAGCCTACCTGTCCATGACCCTAGCAAAGATGATCACTATCCCCGTATGGAATCTGCCCTGCTAGAACTCCCTGTGAAATTAACTGTCATCAGCTCTTTTTTTTTTTTTCATTGATTCACAGAGTGCATGATCTTCTTTCCTCTTCTATTGATTTCTCAGAGTGCATGATCTCTCCTTTTGTCCCATGCGTAAATGCATTTCTGGCCAGGACATAAGTAGCATAAACATTAATGAGATACAAAGTCATCCTTGAGGGGTTATGTGGCTTTGACATGGTCCAAACACACATTGTCATTAAAAGATCTCCTGGCACAGTCTTGTGAGCCAGTCTTGTGAGAGAGGTACACCCTTTCACCATCCGAATCCCCTGGCACTGAAATGTATAGAGGCATCAAAGGCTGTCTTTAAAAGGAAAGAGATGGAGAGAGAGAGGGAGAGAGAGAGAGAGAGAGAGAGAGAGAGAGAGAGAGAGAGAGCATAAATCATCATGGGTTGTTCTTCAGGTTGGGTGGCCAAGGTGACCTCACTCTAATGCTTTCATCTTGACATGCAATTAGTCTCTATCCAAGAAGAGAGCAATGGCTCCTCAAATCAGTCAAAGGTTTCCTCATAACAAATGATTAAATGCCAAATATATGAACTGATGGGAGTTATTGAATACATTTGAACAGAGAGATATAGCTATCTAACAAACCACGTAACCTTAGCCATCTTTTCCTTCTTTGATTATATCAATATCCCTTTCCAGGCCACTTATTTGTCTACATTTTTTAGAAAAGAAAATCCTCAGTCCTCTTGTGTGCCAGGACAAATGAAAACAACCTATAGACCAAAGCCAGTGGCATGGTGCACATATCTGATAGTGACGTCATTTGGGTCTCCCCAAAAATAATGCACTTCAGTTTAAGCTACGTGAGAAGTGCCTAAAGACCTGACACAAATTAACCCAGTGGAAACACAGTAGGCCTAGGATATTCAGTAATGCTGCCAGGATGTCTGTAATTACATTCTCGCTGGGGAAGTCTTGCAAAGGCTGGATTTTCCAAAAGCAGGCCTATCCTGGTATATTTCCACCGTGCAAGGAGGTGTAACGGCAAACCCTCCTGTAACCCGTGTATTTACCTGCGCAAAGAAGGGCAACCCTCAACAGTGATCGAACATTGCTTTATAATAGCCATGTAGACATTGATTCGTTTTAAGCTATCTTAGCACGTTACATGTACTCACGTATTTCCACAGGTGCCTGATCATATTTGTCTCACTAGCCTACAGAGTCTTATGTTGACAATAATGGTTGAAATCCGTGTAGCGGTTATTTTCCCCTTGTAAGACAAACAGGAGGCAACCCTTTAGGCGTGTCCGCTCACATTAACACTGGTGTTTTTTTTTTTTTGCTTAGCCACTTGAGCTACCTCCTTCAAGAATTTGAGCCGACAGAGTAGCAGATATTTTGCGAGGCTAGGTTGTGTGCTCTTTAATCTTTATTCCAAGACAGGTAAAAAAAAATATGTCATGTATTGTGAAGGTGAGACACGGCAATCTATTCCAGGGATTGTCAGGCTGTCTTGTCGAGGGCTCACCAAAGCCAAGCGTTCTGGATCTTTGCTCTGAGACCACCGTTTATTGCTCTCCGCAGTACTGCTCATGCGTCCAAACGATTCAGTGCGAGGAGATGCTGTTCGGACTTCGGTGATGAGTCTTTGGAAGAGACGGGCTTATACGTTATTACACTGATTTCCGTCGAAAAGACCGACGGTTACTTGGAGAATCGCCTCTTGGCTGTTACATGTTAAATATCGTTATCGTTGAAGGTTTATAATAACTGTAATGTTACGACATACGAACTTGTGGTGGTTATCCACTAAAACATGTAATTTTATGTAATCTTATTTGCGTATGACTAGCCTACATCAGCCACACGTTCATAACATCTGGATCTCGGGATAATTGGATCTTCTCTCATGTGCCCCTCCTTCGCTCCCGCATGTGAAGGTGCATGTTTTAGATGGACGACTGGCAGTGATGTGTTGTGGATGAAATAGATTCGCGCCCTATGTTATTTGCCTTTGGTCTGGAAATGGCGTGATCCGTATCAACGCAACCAGGAGGTAATGTATGCCACTTCATGTGTAATGATTTTTAAATTGTGGTCTGTTTGATTCGAATTTTCTACTATCATCGGCCAACCCAACAAGAGAAATGGTGCAATGCAACACTTATTCTTGATTTGTCGTGGTCAGACAAGAATTTTCCAGCTGCTGTAACTTTTGATTGGCTACCCAGCGTGTGAGAATCATCTTGCTTTTGTAACGTTCAGTGTTGGGCACTCACGGTTGCGCGTAAGATCTGTGTTTGTTTACAATTCAATCCTTGAGTCAAAATGTTTGTGTCCTCTCGAGGATGCGTGTGCATGTGAGCGCGCGACATGATCAGCATTTAGGTCTGAAACAGACATGTCAGTCAACATGCATTCTGATATTTAATTAAACGTCTTTTGTATTTGCTTTTTCTTGTAGGACAAAATAACACCATGGATCCCCCCAATTGATGGCCCTTGTTGTTTGCAAAAAGAATAAAGTCTGAGCAGAGCGCTAATGATGTCTTTTCCACACACGTTAGGCAAGTGCGTGACAGGCATATCATTCTCAATGAGTGCCTGTGTTGGCTGGGTTCTCTGTTTCTCCCTGCTTCTGCTGCAGTTGTTAGGGACAGAGGGCTCGCCTTTGAACTGCCACACCACCTGCATATGTGCCAGTAATGTTGTCAGTTGCTCCAAAATGTACTTGACCACGGTCCCTACTGCTCTGCCTCTATACACAGCAGTGTTGGACTTGAGCTATAATAACATCACCAAGTTGCGTGCAGAGTGGACGCCAGTCAAGCTGCCCAGACTGCGCAACCTTTTGCTAGCGCACAATGGACTTCACTTCCTGTCGTCTGAAGCTTTCGCACACATCACTCAGCTCCGCTACCTTGACCTGTCCTCCAATGATCTGGAACAACTAAATGAGTACATCTTCGAGCCGCTGGTACACCTGGAGGTGCTGCTGCTCTACAACAACCGCATTTCATCGATTGACCGCACTGCCTTCACTGGTCTCAACAATCTGCAGAAACTGTACCTGAGTCAAAACCACATCTCACGATTTCCACTGGAGCTGATCAAAGACAAGACTCGGCTTGAGAAGCTCAGCTTGTTTGACATGTCTTCCAATAAGGTCAAAGTTCTGCTAATCCAGGAGCTTCAGAACCTGCCAGGCTGGATAAAGAATGGTCTTTACTTCCACAAAAACCCACTCGTATGTGATTGCGACCTCTACAGCTTGCTGACTCATTGGTACATTCGAAAGTTTAGTTCAGCCTACGACTTTAGGGATGATTACACTTGTGTGTTATCAGGCACGGAGAAGAGAACCGTAGCCGCTTTTGAGCTGAATACCCACCTGAACTGCAGCACATTTAAGGAGGAGGATGAGGAGACCTACTTGGACGAGACGGTCCTCCTCAGCTGTGACACACGGCATCGAAACATGACAAAGACCTGGACGATGCCCAGCAATGTGCCAGTGACTCCGAATAGCAACCAGAGCGCAACGGTCCTACCAGACGGCAAGCTCCAGCTTAGTTCCTTGCGACCGGAGGACTCAGGAGTGTACACCTGCTTTGCCGTGAGTGAAGCCCTCAACGAAACCTTGTACGTGGTGGTGAAAGTGCACAACTTCACCGTCGACGGCAACAGTGACACACTCAACACGGCCTACACCACTCTCGTGGGCTGCCTGGCCAGCGTGGTGCTCGTCCTCATCTACCTGTACCTCACCCCCTGCCGTTGCTTCTGCTGCCCCGACCACAACAAAGGTAAGAACCTTGATGAGGATAGCATCCACTCTTCCATGCTCAGTGTCTCTCCTACTCATGGGGACTTGGCGTCCAAAGCAGAGCTTAACGAGCATGTTGCTTTCATAGACCCCAAGGATCTCCAGGGGCAGAATGGCAAGCTCAACCCCAACGGCGAGGAGGACGTGGATGAAGATGGCCTCCAAGGGGAAGCGCACAGGAAGAAATCCGTCGCAGAGTCCATCAGCTCTGTTTTCTCAGACACTCCAATTGTGGTCTGATAATGGGACAATCCACACTGGGCTGTGCCTATCCCAATTAGATAGCTGTTGGGAAGAGGTCAATCCAGTGGTTGCCGAACTCATACTGTGACCTGTAAAATAAGAGGAATTGACATCCACACGGCCACTGTCAGCTTTTGGCTGATAGGGGGCTGTGTACCCGTACCATTAATCTCGTATCATTGTTGACAAGACAATATAGAAAGCCTTTCCAGCATTGCAATCTGTAGCACTTAAGTATATACTGTGAAAAGGCTGGGCAGCATACATTAATACTATGTGGTTATGTGAGAAAAAAAGAAGGTGTCGTTAGTAGGAAACATTAGGTCCTTGGGAGACTGAGACATGGTCACATAACACTGGAAACGAATAGATGATATTAATTAGCTGACTGAGAAAAAACAGACATGTAATTCTGTCACGAGCATGAGCCTTGCAGAGTAATATTTATATTGAAAAGGTATAGCCTAGAATGAGTTCTCAGTAGATGTTAGTACATGTGTGTGTATTCCCCCAACCGCTATCAGACCAGCCTCACTGCATTTGTAGAGTCCTTGTCAATGAGTCATTTCTAGAGGAGTGGCATGTCATAAACAAACATCACATGAAGTCTTGTGTCTGTCTACGAGCAGAGCAATAGGAAACCGACCTAATAGTATCTTATTAAGTGAGCTGTCCAGAAATAGTAGTTTCTAAGACAAGCAAAAGTGTGTGCTTGTAGAAAGTGCATTGCAGTTTTTTTTTTCAAGTACATTCTGTTTGAACTGCTCAACCTGAATCTGACCAATGCAATAGTACAGTTACTTTTAAGTGTTCATGTACGACCTGAAAGAAACAACCATGTCGATCACATTGTCGTAAGTCTATGAAATGTTAACGTTGTGGTCACATAATTAGTTCCTAAGATGTTTTTCTATCGACATAATAGAATGGTCATGCCAATTTGATGACGTTAGAGCAGAATAATTAGTTCAGTTCATGCGCAGAAAGTAGTATTACATGCTATGGAGAAAATCAATGGCAGTGTTATTGTGCCCAGTATTTCTTGCGTGCTTTGTCTTAAACTGTGAGGACCCGTTCATTGGCCTTCAAAAATGATGTGATTCTAAAGGAGGATGTTATTTAAATACAAACAGATTGTTCTGCCCAATATTTTCTGTATTTTAAGCTGTTGCCTGTAAATGATAAGGTCCCCCTCAGCATTTATAAAGCCAGGGGCAAAGCCTTGAAATGTATAAATGCCCTACATTGAATTCAATTTTTTGTCAGGAGGAATAGTTTCTTAAATTTTTGCACTCAAAATTCCATGTTGACCCCTCAGTACAGCAGTAAGCTTAAGTCCACCCTAAAGTATTTTGTGCCCACATCTGGTCTCTACGGTTAATTCAAGAATTCTACATCAACATCTCTGTTAGATGTTGAGGTGATTTTACAGCATTAAATGTCTTGTTCTTTATTGCATGGCAAACAATAGTACTCACTGCAGTATGATCTATGCTGTGATTGGACCAAATGTTTGAAACATTTGTGACGCTCATCTCTTGGCCAAAAAAAAAAGGAACAGTTTCATTAGCATGAGCATGCTATGAGCATTGTAGTAACACAGGAGAGCTGTGAATTAACAAATGCTAATGACATTTTTTACTGGACTATAGCAATCATCTCCCTCTGAAGCTAGACTGTTTCCATCCCGCTTACAGGTGCCACGGCTAAACCAGAAGCTGTTCATCATGGCATCACAGTCTCATTAATTCGTTTTCACATTCAGGTTATGCCATTTCTGGAGCGATTAGCCAGAGTCTGAGCCAGAAATACAGCCTGCAAGACCCTTTAAATACGCTTGATAGTCTCCAGTGATGTATAATACTCTTGGCACAAGGAAGTTTTGTTTTCAGAAAAGCACTTAATCCTCTGTAAGTACTTAACTTCAAATACGTATCCACAAGAATATTTACCTTTTCCATTCACATCTAAACTGGTTTGAGACATGCAGTCACTTGTCCAGGTGGAGTTGATGTGTGTTGTGATTTGCCTATTAATTGTCCCTACACTAAACTTTCCCCTTACTGGGCTTATCGAGCAGGATGTGGTGGTAATAACTATGTCATTAAAGGATTTCACATTATGACTGTAGGGTCAGTTTTACTCGAGTTTGAGAGTGTCAAAACTGGTGGCACACAAATGTTATAATCTTGTATGGATATGTAAATCTTTCTGTATTTCAATTGTAAACCATTATTTGACACAATCAGCTTGGTGAGTTAGAATCATCTTGCTTGACGGAAATCCTATCTAATATCAGGAAGAAGTTTTGAGCAGATCTCTAAAAATCTGAGGCAAATCAGATGAAGCCAATTGGGTTTCATCACAACTTCCTTTACAGCTGTTACAGATGGACCTCCGTTCTCTCCGTCGGTCTCGATATCACCGCTAAACAGTGGAACTGCAACCCTCCATTCACTGCCCACTAGCCTCCTAATTCCTAATAAATATTCTCTAGAACTCACTAGAAGAAAAAAAAAAACATCTGCTAGAAATTGAATTAGATATTGCTCTATTTGTCTATTTTGTATGATTGTAACTGTATTCATGTCTGAAACATTGTTGCTGGTTGTGTGTAACATTTAACAAAAGAAACATAAGTATGTTGTCTTTTTTATCTCTGACTTGTATAGTGATGCATTTTTTCTCCATAGAGTCACAAGCAGGAAGTCAAATCACATCAAAAATGAATGTAGTGAGGACACGTTACAGATAGGACCACCTGAGGATGTACTGTTGGCTCTCACAGTTATAATAATAATAATAATAATAATAATTTAGGATAACTCCCAATGCCTGGTGTCCTGGTGACCTAAGGAGAGTACCACAGGCATGCATCTGTTAGAGGATTTACTAAGCCATTACAAAGTATAGTAATACTAACAAGGTGTTGCAAGGTAATGCAAGGCATTATGTCACGCCGGCACGGTCAGGAATGAACGGAGAATTGAGGTATAAATGACATGTACTTCGATGTGAGGTCACATTACAGTAGATTTGATTTCCATTCTGTATATTATGTTCTGCCAAAGGATTTTTAGTACGTGTGAATTATCAGTCAGGGAAGTCTAGTTTGACTATTTATATCAGAAATATGAATTAAATGACTATGGAATTTCAAATAAACGAGACGATACCTATTTCAGTCGAGAGGTATTTGCATTTGCATTGAATGATGTCTCAGTTGTACTGAATAAAATGAGATGTTGGAGCATTTTGATCTTCATGACTATTAGCAGAATGCCTCTGCAATCAGCAAGAGCTTCCCAAAGATTATTTAGAAGTTGAAAGGTCACTACAAGTATGGTGCTTGACAGCTAAGCCCACTAGGTGCAAAACCATGTATAAATCTATTGGTCCTGTTTTCGATATCGAATGATCACAACAGTAGGTTTGCAGAATTGCATGCTAAGGAATGCATCAAACATAGGGACTGTGCAGGAAAAGAATATGGTAATGCTTATCCCAGGCCTTTAGGGTTTATAACTGTAGACAAGTATTATGAGAAACACTCTCTGAACAATAAAACCATGACAACCCTTTTGGACTGACACTTCTGTTCTTTTGCACTGTTCAGCTCAAGAGACAAGAGAAATGTACAAAAGTAATCTTTTAAATGTTACTTGATTGCACCCTAAGATGAGTGCTCGAAGAATGGACATGTGAAATCTAGCGTTTAGCCATTTCCTCAACTTCTTCTTTCCGATTTCTCCCTCTTCCGTCATATCTATTGAAGTCAACAGACGGATATTAGTTGAGCAGTAACGGAGCAAGGCTTTCCGTTTGGTTCACCTGCAGATAGTATTGACACCAGACCTCTCAATAACCCCACGGTATTTTGTAAGCGCATCTCATTATGACTGGCATCCGTTAACACCCACACGTTTCCCATCGCCTGCACGCTCCAAATAGCCGTTACACGACAGTACCACAGATTTAAACCAGGTGAGGGGTCAGAGTTGTGTTGTTCCTCCGTTCTGTTCTCATTTCAATTGGCAGCTGATGATGATGATGATAGTGAAATCAGCTGATGATGATGATAGTGAAATCAGCTGATGATGATGATAGTGAAATCTCAGCCCAATTCAACGTCATAATGCACATAAACAGTTACAACTTTGTTTTAAATCTGCAAAATCTCTGATCTCAGATTTAATGTATAACAGTTAGGTACACAGTAGAGCCTAGTTAATAGATAGATAGATAGATAGATAGATAGATGGATACTTTATTAATCCCGAGGGAAATTTTATTTAATACAAAAAGGCACCACGTCTGCACCCAGGACCTCTGAACCAGTTGTGATTTGATTTTGGTAGGGTTAAACTGTCCTTTTTTACTTAAGGTTATTACATACAAAGATTTTGTAAATAGTTTTTTCTTTTTTAGATATATGTATGTTTTCAAATGGTCATGTTTAGACCCCACGCTGAATGATGCACTGTAAGTACATTACTCAGGTCAAGTGGGACACAGGAGAGCTTTGTTGCAAACATACGCCGCTTTTATCTTCAATCGTCAAAGTAAAATTAGGCATTGCATAAGGTTGGGAGTCTAGCATGAAATCTCTTGTTCAAGGTGGATTACATCATCCTGCTGACTGTATTTTTCCAGTCTTGTTTCTTTAAAATGTAGCTACTTGGTACTCTGATGACATCTAGTGGTGAAGACAAGAAACTACTCCCTCAAGTACTGAAGTGTAGGCATAGCAGTTCTACCAACATGCAGTTATGATATGCATCAAATTACCTTCAGTTTTATCTAGCAGGTTAGTGAACTCGTATTAAAGAAAAGACAGAAGACCATTAACATGACACAGTAGGTTAAATTATAAAAAAGGTCTTTCCTGACGTGATGGTAAAATTAAAACACATTACTGGTCGTGCAGATGTTCCTTGAGCCCGGACAACTCATACCTGAATAAGGATTTTAAAAGGTTTAGAAATATCAGGGACTTTCATGCACCTATCTAACCATGCTCGGAAATAAAAGCCTAAAAAGGAAAGGAATTTGATTTCAAACAAAGTGAGATGGAAGACTATCTGGCATTGAATAAATTACATGAATTAACATCCTGTTCACTCCGTTAAAAACACCCACCTCAAGGCCTATACCATAGCAATAAAACAACTAGTATTACGAACTATACAGTTTTGGTATTAAGGGACTTAAAGCAATAGTATGCAGCAAGGTACGTTTGAGGTACACTATGTTTTAGCATCAAATTCAGTTCTGATGGTATATAGTCATGTAAGGGACATGGTCTTCTCAACAACCAACAGCCTCCTCTCAAGGATAAGACCTCCTTTTATCGTCTTGTCATATATGTACTATGACCTACCCATGTCCCAAGTTAACAATTGAGATTAACTGTTGATGTGGATGAGACATCTTTATGTTTTGCTAGCGGTCTTTGCTAATACAAAAATATACAATAAATCTGTGAATTTCTTAACATGGGGATCTTGAGCACCTCACCTGTTGGTGCAGGAACGCAAATTGAAGAAACACAAACAGGCCATGCCATTCAAGTGTTAGGGATATTTAATTCATTTTCCATTAATTGACATTTTCTGTTTAGCAGCATCTTAGGAAGGTCTTGAGGTATATCTGTACTCATACACGGGGGAATCAGCTCTCATTCATATTCACATTTCATAAACACTCACATTTACAAACACTCACACACGCACGCACGCACGCACGCACACACACACACACACACATACAAAACACTCGACCCAGCTGTGTAACGTACAGCCCATCATGTCCTGTGCATAAATTCTGTGGCAATAGATGGCAGTAGGCTTCTTCTCCTAGTGGTTTTAAGGCAGACTGCCTCAGTGATGAAGCTTTGGCTGTGGAGGCAAGAAGAAGTCATTCATTTAATCTCAAAACAAACTAACAAACTTTGATCATGAAATGAAAGATCAATCCTTACAAAAAAAAACCTCTTTAGAGACATTTTTACATCTTATGTGCACACTTATACAACCGTATGTGTGGATTTTTTACTGACTCCTGTTATGCTAGTGGAAAAAAAACAAATAAAAGCGGTAATCTAGGTGTTCATTTCCGGGTGGCCTTTTGGCAGGACCTGTCTCCTATGTCGGCCTCACTGTTTTAGACATAACTACGCAACCTTGCTCTAGACACACGGCCTCTCTCGCAGCGTTCTCACCTTCTGTGTGTCAAGTTTCTTCTCCAGTCCAAGGGAGGCGGCTGTCCCTTTGCTGTCCTTTTTCCAAGAGAAGAAGCTGGAATGTGAGGGGGATGAGAGGCCCAGAGATTTGGAGGGTTGCGAGGGGGTCACGGGAGGCGAGACACCACTGGCCTTGCGTTTCTTGCCCAAGCCCTTATGGTCGTATCCGTCCGGCCGCCTGTGCGGCCCCGAGCCTCCTCCTCCCGCTGCTCCTGCTCCTCCTCCTCCTCCTCCTCTGCTGCTGAAGTGCTCAGGGGGTGTGGAGGGAGCGTGGCCCGACGAAGGCGCAGTCGGCCGTTTGGCGAGCGAGGGCGAGCGTGCCTGGGCCGTGTGCGCCGTCGGCCGTGGCTTACTCAACAGCGACAGGGCGCCGTTGACCGGCCTGCGGGACGCGGGGCTGGCCGATTTGTCCGGGGAGGGCGCAAAGACGTGTTCCTCCGAGCGCTCGTAGCCCCTGCCGCCACGACCCGACGGCGACGGCGATGGCGACTGCTCCGGCGTCCGCTCCGGCGTCCGCTCCTCTCTCCCCGCGCCGGGCGAGGCACCCGCACCCGCCTCGGCCCGCCGGCTCCGCTCCAGTTCCAGCTCGCGCTGGCGCAGCTGCTGCTTGCTGGGCCGGCCCACGGGGTTCTTGGGCCGACCGGGCCCCGACGGCGCAGAGGGCGTCGTCCGGCTGCCTTTAGTCTCTGATTGTCCTGAGGAGTTCTCCCTCCCTGTGCGCTGAGGGAGAGAGGAGCTGCTAGTCCTGAGGGAGGAGGAGGAGGAGGAGGAGGAGGAGGGGGCGGGCGAGGAGGAGACAGACGCGCGGACCGAAGCGCTGCCTGAGGGGTCCTGAGAGCTGGGCACAGATGCCACCGCCGCGGGACTCTTGTTGAGCCGCGTGTCTGCCACCTGGGGTATTTTCCTGCAGAGGTTAAAGGTTAAAACATGGTTGAATGATCACCACATGATGATAGATGACTGGCATGCTGACAAAAATAATGCTTTTTATATGTAACAGGATACAAACTCTCTGCTCTTATTTGTATTAGCCTCTACTTTAAGCTACACACGTACACAACTGCTGAATGGCAGTAGGGTTGATGAAATGTACATTACTTAATGTTCCCCACTCATTTGGACTTTTAGAAATACCTCATGAAATAGTGTTAGCAACACAGGCGGACAGTACGGTTCAATATTTGAAGTTGAAAAAGCCTTGAAATATTGCTTATTTGCCCTTCTTAACCTTTAAATATCAATATTGGGATTGGCCTTCAACAGGTGCATTTTGGGTGATTCTGGCAGTAAACACACAGGTTCTGCAGCCCACTCACTTCCAGAGATGCGCACTGAGGTGCTGCTCGACCATGGCACTCACGGCTGATCGCAGGTGATGCAGCCGCCGGTCAAAGGTGAAGACACTGCAGCTCAGTGAGCGACTGCCAAACGTACACAGCTGTGAAGGAGACACAAAATAAACCTGACCTGTTAGGACAGATAAGTCGCACAGAGTGAATGAATTCGCAAGCACCAAACAAATTCTATGGTGAGGACTGTGCAGCTCTGCACGAATAATCTTGAATAAACTACGAATAAACTACTACAATAACATGAATGACGACTTACTACAGAGCAATTTTCAGACTGTTTACACAAAACTAAACATTACAAAACTAAGTCTTTCTACATGAATAGTCATTTGCTTTAAAGGTTCAGCAGGTTTTTTTTCAGTGCAACTCAGAATGAATGTCTTATGATTCTCACATTCATAGCCCTTAATCTTCTTATATTCAGAAATGGGGTCAAGTAGAAGAATCTGTTTTTTCATGTGTAACTTTATGTACAGATATGATATGATCCGTGTGACTGTCTCTGAGTATATCTTGTTCCTGTGTTCTTAGAGATAAGAATGGAATGCTTCTGGGACTGTGTGTGTTTGAGGTCAGTGTGTCACTGTTACTCCTTGTCTTCTCTGCTTCATTAGACGTCTTTCATAAATTGGCAATTGATGATGGTAGCCTGGTGATTATCCTGCGAATGGTGGGCCCCTTGCTTAAGGCCCTCCCCTGTCAGACCTAGGATACTTAAACGGAGACCTTCTCTGTTCTAATCAGAGAAGCCGGTGAATCTTTATGTGTGAAGGCATACACTCTCTCCCTTGATGCGCATCACTGTAAATAAAACCTTGTTGCTGGTTTTTCTACCATTGCCTGACTGAGTCTCCATTTATCCTGTGGTAAAAAAAAAAAAAAAACTACAAACATACCCCAAGCGGTTTGGGATGCCACGGACTGAACGGGAGATCTAGGGACTCCTCCTGGCCCTCCCCTTCGCTCTCGTCGCTGGAGAGGCGATTGTGATTGTTGGACAGCGGTGTCGGCTCCTCTGCTTCCGTTAGAACCTCCATCTCCTCCTCCACTGCGCTTTCCGAGGGAGTCCTGGGCCTGCCAATCAGTGCACAGCACAGCACTCAGTCACCTTCAACGTCATTCTCACAGGCTAATGCGACCCTACCACAGGGTGCGGTATGAATGAATCACTTCTTGCTGTTTAATAAAGACTGGGAATGGCTCAACGCCGTTGTACTTTCAGACTTATTTGATGCTTCTCATCTCTCCTTACCTGAGATTTACACAATTCAGCTGGCGTTTGCAGTGAGGAGACCCGATTTGGCTCACGGGGGTCTCAGAAGAGGGCGCTTCCGTTTCCGGCGATTCTCTGAGCGCAGGTGCCCGCTCTCGAGCCTTCGAGCCCATTTTCAACTCTGTTACCAGCTGGTCAAAATTCTTGCTCCTTCCAACAACCTGCCTTCGCTGGTGAATGGAGTGAATCTGGCACAAAAACAGATCAAATAAGTCATGAGAATTACAGTGACTCTGAAACGGCACACTGACTGAGTTTTTTTCCCCCCGTTCTCTGAACAAATATGTCATCATAAATGTGCAGGCAATGAACCTGGGATGCATACTCTGAAAATGGCAAAAGATACTTACATTACATGTCAGGAGCCTGGTGCAAACTTTCTTCCTCTCTGGATCAAGTACTCCGCAGTGCTTGTCCAGGTCTAATTCCTTCTCTGCAAGTACGACAACAAGAACAGGTGTCCATAACGAGCAACAAAAAAGCAAACGTAAAACCAAACAAACAGCTTGGTGGGCCCCGACAGTGGCTCGCCATCCACAGAACACTATCGTTTAAGGACGTGGACGATTGATTTAAAAAGACACTAATGTGTGACGCTTACTGTGCACTTTCTTGTAGGTTCTGCTGTAGGTTCTTGGCCCACGCAGGGGGCTGAGAGCATCCGCCGGTGGCCCTTGCATGCCCTTCTGGAGGGGCTTCTCTCCAGGAGAGGTAGCGCTGGGCTGCACCGCCCCGTGGCGCCATGGAGGGTCTCGGGGACTGGGGGCAGAAGAGTGGGGCGGCGACGGTGGGGTTCCCTGGGACAGCTTGTCGCTCGGCAACACGCTGAAGGAGAGAAAAACATCATTAGGAAAACAAATACGAAAGCCTTTGTAAACGTTGCGTTTGTAAACTCAACTAAGTAGTTAGCAGATAATATTTCCAATGATGCATATCAGGAAATCGCCATGGCATGGAAACTCAAGCCCTGCAGTGTGAGAATCGCTGTCTTCTCCAGAATCTGACAACCATCTTCCCACATCCCAATGACGCGTTGCCCAAGGATAACAGAGTGAAGCGAGGAGTATGTTAATTGCAGGAGAAAGAAGAAAACAGTGCCTAACCTGACACCCTCTTTCTGAGCTTTGGTGGGCCTGTGTGCCGCAGGCGGCAGCGGAGCCCTGGGGGAGCCCGGCTCCTGCCATCGGCCGTCCCGTGCTTCGCGTGAGGCACTGTGCTGACCAGGAGGACGCCCAGGCCGAGGTCGCTTCAGAGGGCTAGAGAGAGAATGGTCGCCGTAGAGCTTGCCGAGTGGCCCATGCCGCCTCTCGCAGTGTTTTTCAAACGCCTGGGGCTTCACCACCTGTCCACAATGACTGCACACCACCAGGAAAAAGTCGTCGTGCGCTGGGCAGTGACCATAAATTGACATGTCTGCATGGAGCATGGAGATAAGAGTGAAAGGAAGAGAGGAAGTATTTCATTACTACAACAATGACATTGTGCCATTACAGTCTTTACATTTCACATGTCTATGAGAGCTCCTTATCCACAATAACCTGTATAAAAAAATTCAGCGGAGGTGTTAAGATTCTTAATCAAGGGGTCAGTTCTCCCCATAGACAACCTCTACTTTAAACACGTGTGCTACTGCCAGCGTTTAACACTTCTGGAGGGCTCAAATCACAAATGTCACTAACCTTCTTTCCTGAGTGTCATAGTTTCCATCCTTTTCTTCACATTTTTGCTGCATTCTTCTGTGTTAGACGCTGTAAAGAAAAGCTCAGGATATCAATACTGTAAACAAATAAAACTGTCAAAGGCAAACAAACAGATGTGTAAATAACAGACCACGCGCTAGTTTACAGTTTCGTGGACAATGAATGGGTTCAGGTTCAGGTTCAGGTTTAAGATTTCTGTACACAATGAAGTACAGTGTACTTTTCACTGAACTTTTGTGGGGGACATATTTATGAGTACATGCACCTGCAATCTGCCAATGGTCAGGCTTAGCTACATCAGTCAAACCTGTCCATATCAGCGCACATAGATGGAACAGTATCTTTGAAGAGAGCTTGCTATTGAGAAAATACATGAGGGCGTATACAGAACCTTGGCTAACTGGTTGGCCATTTAGCTAGCAAGCTAGCTAGTAAACGATAGCTAAGCTAAGTAACGTTCATTTGAATGGTTTATTCTACGAGGGCTTACGAGGCACTTCAATGCTAACAGATCTCTTCCGACAAACAAGCTGATTAACACCCCAACTTAGGAAGAGGTATTTAGCACGTTCTCTTATTCGCCAAGTCAACTTTGCTAATCAAAGAAAGAGCTCCACCTTCACTTCCCGTTGTCTGCAATCCATTGCTCTTAGCTTGCTAGCTACCACCCCCATCCATTCCCTTATGCAGAACCCTACAAGGACAATAAATGTACGGGGGTAGATATATCGTAAACGCTTTAAATATTATAAATATTGCCGATTAACCTTGTTTACGTAGCCTAAAGGCTAGCAAAGCTAGCGAGACTGACACAAGCAAAGCTCACCTGCTAGCTAACTAGCGCTAGCTAGCCAACTTAATGGCTGTGAAGCAGGAAAACCCTGAGGATGACCATCTGTGATGAGCTCAAACATTTGAATGTGATTCAAACACACATAGACAATGGATTACTTTTATATATCATGATATACATTGTATATGTGTTAACTGAACAATGATACCTGGGGGATTTTCCAAAGTAACGTTTGTTACCTAAAGTTGACTACAAATCTATGCCGCGCTAGGACCCAGTGGGTCTTTTGTTTGGGTTACGGTGAGCGGTACCGTGTATTTTTTAAGAATATAAGTCTCACTACACTGTCAGCACGATCTCGGGTATTCCAGTTTGGAGGATAATCGTATTACCCACCTTCCGATGCGGAAACGTTATTCTTATCTATCCAGGAGCTCCAACTTTGTCCTACGAACTCAACTGGGATAGAACTCCGCCGATCTGAAGCAGCCATTACTGCTGCCGCGCGTGCACGTACCGCCATCATCACAGCGCGCTCTCTCTCAAGACGTCATAGCACGCCTTAGTACGTGAACGTGCACACTTTGGGCCTGAAAGATCTGCAGGTGCAAATCTGATACCAACAGAGCTGACATGTTACTATAGTTTTTTTCATTCATATATTTCCCAACTGCATCTTTTTATTCTTCAGAAGAAAAATGGAAGCACTACGAAACATCCTAAAAGGCATCATGTATAGTTTATGCTCTAGCCTGCATCCTAGTGTCTTAATATGGCTCTGTCTTGTCATGCATATTTAGGACCTCAACAGATCTGCTATTATCACATCTTTTTGGTAAAACAATCAACACAAATTACTTTCAAAAAAAGAATTCAATAATTCAATAAAAACAAATTATCATGGTAGGAACTGTAATGTGTACACAAACAATGTTAACATTGTTTATTACGTAACAACAATCATGTCAACCATGCACATTGTACAATGCAATTTGATAACAATACAGGCAACACATTGCAATATTGCAGTTCTGTAAAGTGCTGACAAGCAGAAAAGCAATGGTTTCATTTTTTGCTTTTATTAGAAATGCATGTTAATTTATGGCAAAATATTAATAACAAATACCAAAACAGATAAAAAAACCTGCTAATTAAACACCCCACCACCAGTCTTCGTGAATGAGTGCCGATAGCATAAACAGTAAAAAAAACAAGGCCATCGCTAGTTAAGTGTTAGGGTAACATAACCCACGATCAAATTTGTTGCTAGTCTACAAACACAGTATATAATGTAGTGTGTTGACAAACTGAGATAATAACAGAGTTCCCATTTAAAATAAAAACCCTTTTACCAGACTGAGAGATGACAATTATTGACATCCAAGACAATTCAGCATTTTAATATACCAATTTACAAGTGACACACAAAATAGCATGTGGAGAAAAAAAAACCAAGGTGTTTGGAGTGACTTGTTCTCAAGTACTCACATCAAAACAACAACTATGCTTGCATCTGCCATTAAATTTAACTTTAAAGTACTTTCATGAAACCCGTCTCAAAACAAGAACAGAATCTTCTCAAATCTAACATTCATTCATAAAACAGATCGGTTTCGCCAATATATGCTATTTCAATTCACCTGATCTCCATAGTGTAACACGAAAATCTGGAGCGACCACACATACTTTTTACTGTCCAGGGAAAGGTTGATCTCCTTCCTCTGGATTAGCAGCAGGGGGAGCTTGTGGAGGCTTGTGGAAGGGCGTTTCTTTGTAGATGAACCAACAGTTTCCAGCCCACAAGATGAGGTTAAGAAATCCAAAGGTCTGAAATGGACAGTTGTAAAAGCTCAGTCACCCACAAGAGGGTTTCTAGAGAAACATATGACTTCAAAGAAGCATTTTCCTAGTCATTAACACAATTGCAGGAAGTTCTGGCATTGTCATAAAGGCAACACTTGGGTGCGGCTTATATATGGGAATGCATTTTTTTCTTTCCTGGAAGTTAGCAACATGTGGACACGGACAGTGTAAATGTGTATTTGTTGACAAGCTGAAGGATATGGAACCGGCAAAGATAACGGCAGAAGCTAAAGAAGCATGTAGACTGACAAGGTAAAGTAATATGACTTTACACAAATATGACTCTGCATAGTTATATTTACTGTGATATTGGATATAAACGTTAACATAACCAAAGAATAACAAAAAAAGGACATTTTTTATTTAGCTGAAACGCTGCACGCATTTTCGGCCCATATACATTGTTTTCTCACTGTTTGAATGTGGAGTGTAATCTAATCAAATGTTGCTGGCGACATGCTTAGTAACTACATTTACTACAAGCTAGCGGAGTTAGGTTTTCAAGGTTGCAAACTTCCAAGGCTTATTGGGGTGAGATTGATGAAGAATGATCAAACTTTTTGACGCAAGATACATTTATTTGGATGCTAGCCTGATACAGGATAGGTCGATGACTACGGAAAAACTATGAATCCCTGTGAGACAAGGATGACACACCAAAAAGGTTACAGCCTACGTCGCATTCTTTCATAAATATCATTGGCAGGGATGTTTATGATGAAAAACTAACACAAGACATAGCAAGACGGCTAGGAAGTTATTACTGACTAGTCCAACAGAAAGAAGGCCAGCTCAGCATCCGACTTGCATCCTCATGTAACTTTTAGCTTTCGCCATATAAGTAAAAGCCAGTCAGAGACTGACTCTCGCTTCCTGACAATGTATTCCTCGGTTTCTTCGTCACCTCTGCCATGACGTCCATACAGAGAATACTGCACTAGCTTCCTCTTATAGCTAGCGGATGGGTCTAGTTGTTGTTGCGTGAGGTGATGCCATAAAGCATTATGTAGTTTTCGCGAGAGGTCTTGAGGCCTGTTTCTTAAAGTTACATAGTGCAATACCAGGCGCACCAGGTGTGCTGTGGCAGTGGCACAGACGCCATTCTCCACATTACAGTGTACCAACAAAATTATTTTGAAGCTGTTATTTCAAGGTAAAATTGTTACATCATTTTACTTTAAGGAACCATCTTAACAGTTGGTAGCTGCTAACGTGTATAATATAAACTCATTTTAATATGAAGTGAATATGAACTCTTGTTAATATGAAACCGCACAAGCACCCAGTGGGTTTCTATGTATTGCATCTTTTTGAATAACCTTTGATAGCTCTCTCTAGCTTAGGGAACCATCTTAACAGTTGGCAGCTGCAAGCACGTGTTAGAATATGTGTGAATATGAACTTGTGTTAATATGAAGCTGCGCAGACACCCTGAGGGTTTCTACCTTTCCCTGTAATAATTTCATGAGTTAAACTGAAGGGACTGTAACATTGTAACTAACTGTCATTTCAACTGTCATGGAATTTTAAAGGTTATTTAAAGGTAATTTTAAAGTTTCCTTAGCGAACTAGCTATCTAGCACAGCAACTAGACAACCATAGCACCCAAGAACCTGTTTGCTGTACAGCCACAAGCAAGATTTAATTTCTCAAAATGAGCTCACCGATAAAAGTTAGTATTGGGTTTAAAGTGGGTTCATAGGCTACTTCAAACAACCATTTAAATGGCAAGTTCGCAGTTCGCAGTTCGCACCACAACTACAAGGCATTTAGTTTCACGCGTGTTACGTTGAATAAGCTGTGGTTAATATACGGGCGTGGTCAATACACAGGCTTATTTAGTAAAATCACATAAAATACTATAATGCGGTTTATGGTGCGGTTAATAGTCGGGAAAATACGGTAATAAACTCCCTACTCCACTAGCGACCTCAATGCTGCTTGGTACTTTAGATACCAATAAGTTCATGGACGAATCTTATTACTTATTTTATGGTTATAAAACGATCAATATGTATCAGTACACATCATCTGTGTCCCCATGTTCAATTAATACCTAATCTGGAATGTACATGAACAATGTACAGGAATGTCCATTCTAAATAGCTTTGATGATGTAGAATGAACAGTGCTTTCATATCAGAACGATCCATTTGGTTAACAGGGAAACACAGACATATTATGAAACATAAATACAAATCTTCAATTTTGTCACGGCTGAGAATTGTGACGGTGTGTGCACCTACCACTGAGGCGTTGAGGCGACCCATATGGGGGAAGGCTCCTGGTGTACACGTTGTTGCCGCATTTTTGCATTGTTTGATGATGGTAACAAGAGTAGCGGGACTGGTGGCTGTCTTGACATCAGTGAGGCCTTTACCCCAAGCAGAAGAGGAAACCAACCACATGAAAGCAAATGCCCCAGTCACCAGCAGGTCCTATCGACAAAAAAACAGGAAGGATGAATTTGACAATTTTGATACACAGGAACACAACATTGATAACTAACCATCTGGAGTTTCACAAACATCACCTGAGGCAGGATGTGGCGCAGGCTGTGGCGTAATACTCAGTTGTATAATCAGCTATGAGGCCTTTTGCTAGCGTCTGTGCCATCTTTGAAAATGCTACCATTGATTTCTCGGGCTTATAAATATTTCTAGAAGATCTATGGCTTTGTTCTGGAGAACATCCTATGATGACATTCTTATGAAAAAGAGGAAATGTTGAATGATGAATTTCACTTACAGACACGGTCAGACTTCAGAGAGACTGCAGTACAGTCACTGGCAGGTTCTCTGTTCAGGGAGGCGTTACATTAGACAACTCTGTGCACACTATGGCATAGGTGTGACTAACTTCTCCTCATGACTGTTTTCGCGTCACTTTAACTAGTAGGCAAAGCAACACAATGCTGTACCAATAATAAAAAGCATACAAAAATATAAATATTACTAATCAGTGAGATATATGGGGAGGTTTGGGTAATGACAAACAGAAAGCACACTTATTTGAGATCTAATCAGGACAATATGACTGCTGTCAAGGAAGCTGTAAATAACCTTGCATTCAGATCCATTGTATGAATAGTTAAACTGAGCAGAAATTCAAATAGGCCTCTCTCAAGTGAGACCAATGGCTCATTTTGTCACTGAGTTCAGCCGGTTTCATTTCATTTCTCTGCGAGTTCTCTCTGCTATGTACTCAGTATTTGTGATATGAGCTACAAGCTGATCCAATCGCATTCAATATAACACCTAGTAGAGTCACCACAGGCATGTCTCCAGACTGAAATGAACACCGTGAATAAGGGCTTGCACCTTCAAGCTTGGAAAACTTCATAAGATGCAATGTATCTTTATTTTTATTTGCAGCCAAATAAATATAAATGAACCAGTGAAAACCACGGCGAGGTTCTACATATTCAAAAAAAAATATATATATATATATATATATATATATATATATATCCAAGAAGAGTCTGTAAGTGATGTGCAAATATTGGGTGAGAGTTTTGATCCATGATGGTGCCAGGAAATAGGATATGAGTAGCATGTGAGTGGTGGATTACTTACACTCTCAGAGTTCACGCAATGTAGTCATAAATCAAAAAAAATTTTTTTTCTCATAGCATGATTAGTTGCAAGCCATCCTAAATGGCACAATGATTTTGGTTAAACAATTAGACCTAAACCTGACCCACCATCATGGCCTATATTGCCCATCACCAACCATATTACAAAAGCTCACCTGTGAAACTAGCGGGGCAAAACAAATATTTGACAGCTGCTTACACTATAGACTTCACTGAAGATGACACTGTCATGTGACAACTGACAACTGTTAGTAACATGCGCATGTTGCAATGTAGAGACTCACGTGATTTTTATGATGAAGCTGACCTAAAACCTATATAGCAGGTTATATAGTTGTAACAACCATTACATGCGTGCCCTTCCACAGGGGCGTGTTTATGGTCCAACGGTCCACCAAGGCTCTGCCCCTGACATCATACGCAAACATTCTAATCAACTACACCTATGGGTGTAAGATTATATGGTGCAATCTGTCACTCCTTCAGACAGACTAGCATGTCTGTTGGCAGTGGTACATTAGTTAGTGGTGGTGATCAAGTGGCTGGTCATCTGGGAAAAGGCCTAATACGCCTTGATGCTGGCCTCCAGCCCAAAGGGCCAAAGCCTGCAGCTGTTGTAGGCAGGACACGCCCTTCGAGAGCTTCATTTACACAGTGCTGTGAGGTGACCTTAGACCCACCTTTGCCTCTGTGTGGGACAGCAGCTGCTGTAAACTAACATGGTTTGTCCAAAAACATTCCTTACATTTTCATCACGGCACATAAATGAAATGCTTAGTGTCAACAACAGGACAGCGACTTCAGTGGAACTTTTTTTTCTGAATTAGGTTGAGCCTGAGCTAGGCCCTCACTACCATACGGAAATATTTTGCACAGAAGATGTCCGGTTAATCAGATTTCATAGACATGTTAAACTAAGAGGGTAACGAACGATGACTACTGTAGAAACTATGCAAAGTATTTGTTGATGTCCGACCCGTGTTCTGGTGCAGCTGCACAATATCTTCGGAGACATCAGATCACCCACTGGAAGGCCAACTCCTACACAGTCTATACAATCCCCCAAAAAAGTCTCCATAAAGCTTTCAAAAAAAAAAAAAAACTGTCAATCTGTGGTCAGTTAACAGAAATACCCGTGTTTGCTTACTACGGGCTTCCTTACTCGATGGGCTGACAAACATGTGTTTAAACATACTAACCACAATTGGGCCTCGGCTTGTCTCTCTGTACAGCGGCTGATAGCCGAGGTAGATGACCAGGGAGGCTACACTGTAGAGGAAGGCAAACACTCCGATGCAGACATAGAACTCAGCAGAGGAAGAGTAGTTTCCTGTCAGGTAATGATCAATGGTGGCGGTGCCATTGCAGGTTGGGACTTGGTATGCTCGGCTCATCAGCCTGGGAGAATAAAAAGGTTGGATGAATATCAGTCACGTGATCCTCTGATGAGATAGGCTATGGTTTCAAATGAACAGCGTATGAAAACACATTTACACAGTTAAACTGTAATTCACCTGAAGGGGTAGGTAAATGTAGCGGTAACCTCTTTGGTATCAGCACCGCACAGCACATTAAAGTTGGTGGATCCAGAGTAGCCGCCAGTCGTTGCAAAGGCAAATATGGAAAAAATCTGCAGACACACCCAGAAAGTAAATATTAAACTAAACAAAAGACACCCATTAGCAAACACAGCTATTACACAGAGTATTAAAATGATCAGTGTAACACTGTTTAGTGTGAAGGCAAAAGGTACGAGAGAGGCGTTCCTTACTGATGTGTGCATACGTCTGAGTTTAGAAGAAATGAAAGCCATTTGACATTATTCGAATTTATGACAGTTTATGTCAGCAGAGTGTCTGTGGGGACCTGAATGTAGGCCTTTGTGCAACAACCTTTCACATTTTCAAAAGCAACAGAAGCAATGTTCATTTCAGAGTTTGTTTTCTCACTTTAACAGTGTTCTTCCTGACAGGAAGTGGTGTTTTTTTTAGTTTTTTTTTGCTGATGCAGGACAACTGTGATCAAACTGAAATATAGGGTCACTATTTTTCAGACAAGTAAACATTTAAAAAACTTGATGCAGCAGCACTGATAATGATCTAGAGAAAAGTCATGGGACAATTCATTTCTCCCTGGCTTACAACAGAAAGCGTGCTTCTGTCAAGCATTTCACCCCTTCCAAGAAGTTAACTGTGTTCACGGTTTTCCACAAGAATGTTAAGTGAAAGTCTGAGCAATTACCTATTTGTTGCAGTTCATGCTCATTTGTGAAGGACATATTCTGCCAGATACTCAGATACATTTTTTAACTCATATAGGCCTACTATAAACATAACTAAAAATGAAACAAAAAGGGCAGCATATATAAGCCATGCCCCTTACACTCCAGTAATCTCCATATCTCTTGAAAATATATAGTTTGCAAAAAGGTAATAGGTAAAGATACAGTACAGATTGAGAAGTAGTGTCCAAAGAGGACAAGGCTGTTTACATTGACAACATTAAGTAAGTTAGGCCTAAGCAAAATCGATAGCCCAAACAAGGCCTACATAGTCCATGTACAAAGTACCAACCAAGAAAAGAGGAAAAGTTAAACTTTAAGGGCACTATCTTACTGAGGTTCGAGCAAAACAGTCCATTCTTTAAGGCAGTTTCTCTAGGTAGGATAGCTAGCTAACATAATTTAAGTGGGTAGCTTGCTAACTCACACCACTACAGACGTCAAGTGAATTACATGCGGAAATTTCACCGAAGTCGATGCAAAAGCGAACTGCTTTGGGATATAACTATTCTATGAACTTAAGCAAAGTGAAGATGTCATTTCAAGGTTGTGGCAGGTTTTAAAGCAATGTACTTAATATAACGTATGTTGGTTAATCAACAAACTCATAACTCAAACTCACCGTCTCAAGAACTCGAATAAACCCCAAGGGTTCCTTCAAAGGACCAAGATCAAGACTGAAGGCTGTCATGATCTTCTGCGGATAGTCACATTAACGGAGACGAAAAGTTAGTTAGTTCAACAGCAATACAAGTTGTGACACTCCTGGCCCGAGTGAACGACTGCAATCTTTTTACTAGCTGTGAGAATGTAACGCTAGCGCCGCGTAGCATACACATCAGCAATAATCTACGGCCAGCGTTTAACCATAGAGGCTCACTCTGACCATATCGCTTATTTCTTAAGTTTATTCCCCCCTTACCTGTGTAATTCCCTCCATTTTACTGTTGCAGTTGTAGTTCAACAACGGTAGTAAACCGACTTCTGGTTTTACTACACTTATTTTTTGGGGGGGGTGGGTGGTCCTCAACAGTCCACAGACTTGTCAAACTTTTTTCTTAGAAACTTGTCTCACACGTGATTCTTTAGGCCGAACCTTAAAGCAACAGTTCGTTATTTCACTTTAAATCACCATTCCATTTAATTAAAACGGCTCTCATTTACTGTTGAAATTTGGAGCTAGAGTTTTTTGCTCAGCAAGTTTTTTTTGCTTGGTTTTTATTACTTTTTCATTCTAGCATAGTAAGAAGGGTCCCAAAGAATCCTTCGAAGTAAATAATCCTTTGAACATTACTGATAGTCCCATATTCAAGAGTTGCTTCAGGTACTGTAGTTTAAACGACGACAAGAGTTCACAGATCTGAATAGTCTATATAGCATGGTGACTGGATTCTTTAAAGCAACATTGAAAAATACGAAGAGGGCTATTTATTTCAACCAACGTGTTCTTTTCTTTATGTTATTGCTGGTCTTAAACGTCTCAGACAGGCAGAGGTCAGCTGAATTAAAAACAGTGTCTTTTCTTATGTCGTTTGTTCCCGTTCATGTTTGCTTTTCGTATTTCTTATAAAACTTTGAGTTGTTGCTAAACTTTCGCATTTAATAAGTACCACCCAATAATGACCACAAGATGTCCCTATTTACTCTTTATGACAATGAAATCATCGCGTAAAACCAACCGAAATATTCTCCCTTTGCACTATAACTGCGTGCAAGCCATTGTTTTACATGTCATGGAATTACAATAATCAGCATTGCATCATACTGTGGAGGAAGAAGCATATTTTTTCTCTTGTGGTTCACAGTCATAACATAACGTCATTTCTTTCCAATTCTAAATCTCTGACTAATTTGATTCACTCTTTATGTCACTTCTTAACATTTCATCTTTCTGGAAAAAATAGGCCTATAACACAACAAATGCAATACATTGGTCTTAAATACACAGCCAGTATGTTCTGGTAGCTTTAGATGTAAAATTAGTGTCGTGAAAATTCTAGGCCTCCATTCCACATCCACACAAAGAGTGCATCCATGAAGCAGGGCTTTTCAGTGGTCAGTGTGAGCAAGGGAGAATATTAGCATACCACCCAGTGGACAGACTAAGAACAGTAAGGTGTTTGGAGAGAGGCCTCCTCTTATCGCTGGTTCATTTCTAAGGAATAAGAGTGCCTTTGTTTTTCTCCTTTTGCAAGTCGACTGGGCTGCCGTGGGGGAGGGGTTTCGTCTGCATTGTACTGTATTTGCAGTGGAATGCTGCCTGACAGATCACAGCCAGTGTGACCAGTTCTTCTCCAAACAGAAAACAAACTATTACGGATATGCTATTTATATGTTACACCACAGAGTAACCAGTTCAGTGTGCCATGTCATTTGCGTATCATAATTCACTGTCTATTCCTCTCTCTCTTTTAAAAAAATAATAATCTCATTTTCAACTGTCATTGTCCAAGATGAATGTGCCAGTGAGAGGCAAATCCCTAACAAAAGCTCCAGATTAATCTGAGGGTGGCACATCTGATAGGGCGAGTCTGAGGGTTCCATTATGCTGCTGGTGTGAAAGTGCTTAACAGTCTCCCTCCAACATTCTCGTCAAGGCCATTGCAAAGAATAATGTGCTTCAGTTAGTCATAGAAATCCTGAGTCGAATGGCTGCACCAGGCCAGACGTTTCAGAAGCATGGGGGTGGGGCTGTGAATGAGGCAGTATGGGTGACACAGAATCCCACTCTCTTTTTTTTCACACCACATGATGAACAGTCATGGGGTAATCCTTACTGCAGGACCCTACATCAACTCACATGCATGTAGGCAATCTAATAAGCAGCAAAGTCAGACTCTAATAGATAAATGAGACTCCTAATTGATAAATGTGATTCCTCCAATGGTTAATAAATACCACTCCTAAATCATCGCAATCCAGAAATGATTAAAAAAAGGGGCTCACGTCGGCACATGCTACTGAATGACAGACCTGACAGAATAAACAGACCTTGTCTTCACGACTCACCCAGTGAGCACACTGAGGTATGGACCAACGACTGTGTGGGCCTACTGTCTAAAATAGATACTGAGGAAATATCACTCTGGCTATAAGGCTACAAAAGATTGTCAACTACATAAGTATCACTCTGGGTATAAAATGAATTCCGTGAAGGTCATAGGTTAATTAATGTCTACCATGTATAATTGCACTCATTCAGAAGAACTGTCCTATCATGGGTGCCATAATTTTAAAATAAGACATGATTAGTCAGACGCCAGCCTAGGATACATGCTGAATCAGGATTAGGGAGAGTGCACTCTCTGTTTGGGTTTAGTAAAGCTGAACATTTGATAATCCGTGGAAGCGTATACCACGACACTGAGGCCAGATGTTAGAATGCATCCACGTCAGAGACTATACAGCCACAGAAGCTGAACTGCCTTCATGTAATGGACGAACACGTAGCCTAGGATATCACATATTTTGGTGCAATTTATTTTTTTGTGGCGTATATTAACATGAATTAGACCGTTTGGTGTTTAATTGTTTTACTCACATGCCAATTATTCTATTAATTATAAGAGACTATTATTCTTTGTTCTGAAGTTATTTTACATTTGTCAAGTGATACACTTGTGCAACGGCGCAAAAGCTTGAGGTTTGCGTATGATTTAATTATGTAAACGCTTCTCACGAAACAAGATTTGGTCCCGGACAACCAAACTTGAGAGCTGATTTAACCTGTGCACCCAAACCCAGATACAGACCAATCAGAAAAAGAGCATCTCGTGTCACATGAGCACAGCCAATCGTTTCGTCTTGCCTCCAAGGTGCAGTCTTGTGTTTTAATATAGGGACTCGTATTAAAGGGCCATTTCAACACACAATACAACCATAATATTACTTTACGTATTTTCATCGGTTTATTCGGGGAGCATGACTTGCTAAATATCTTTTCGCACAATCGGAAATTCATTTAATTTAATAATATCTCAAGAATTCGAGTTGGGCATCAGCGCGCCGCCTCGAAACGTAGGATCTCTACCCGTCTCTACGATGAACAGATCAGATAGCCCGCTGTCAGTAAAACTGTGTTTTTGTTGATGACATCTTCGGCCGCGCTGGAGCGACCTACAATTTATTAGCATTTCATGGACATTTGATTCATCATCCTGTTTGGATTTAAACAGAATTCCAACAATGGGGAGGCTGCGGTGCTGCCTCTTAGTTTTTTTGTTACCCGTGGTGTTTTGTGTAGATTTTCGAGAGGGATCTAGACAGTCATCTCGTTCACTATCGTTTTTTGCGAAGAGTTCCCAACTGGGACAGCACCACATTGCAAGAAGATCACTTGGACACAAAGTTAACAAGAGGAGCACCGATCAAGGAGGAGACACCTGTAATGCTCTTCAGGGTTATCAGAGCAAGTTAGCCGACAACACTCATAGCGTAAGTCACTGCTCATGCACCTGTGAAATTCGCACACACAGCGCCCAGTTGTTTATCTATTGTTGTCTTATAGGCCTTGCTTGCTTACTTTTCTCACTCCTTTTTTTTCAAAGGTACGAAGTTCATTGGAAAATAAGAGTTTGAAGGAAGAATTAGCTCACAGTTTTCTTTCCTTTCTCCTTAAAATAGACACAGATTATAATGCCTAATAATAAACACACAGTTCACTATTAAAGATGGCAAAAGCGTTGAGTCGGGTTTTATATGTGTATAAGCAGTGATATGTAATTGTTGTTGACAACGGATTGAAGGGGTCTTTAGGGGTAGCACAGCCCCACATGCAGTCCATGGCTTAACCAAAGGCGACTCAGATGGTTAAAACTCACTGCACTGGATAAACTTGTGTAACAACATACAGAACAGGCCTCTTGTCACGGGGTGGAGAATTGATCTAGAGCTTTCAGCCAGCAGCTAAGTCTGGCTGTCCTCTTGCCTACCTGCACACTATTGCCTTTACTGAATTCTTTAAATATTTCTGATTTGCAAGGTAAAACTCATTATGCAAATGTGCAGTGAGCTTATGGGTCAGATCCGTATTCTTTATTAAAGAGTAATGACTTTCCCTGATCTTTCCCCTTATGTGTTTTAAGTGGTCTGACCATATTCAGCCAGTCATTCCTTATGCAATGTGTGTATGGTGGTGGACAAATTAGAACAGACCTGCTTTAGGAGATTAGAGGATTTAAGTATTTTATTCAGGGTAACTGACGCAGTGAGTGCTGAGAGAAATTGAAAGTATTTTGGTCAAGTCACGTTAAGAGTAGTAAAACACTGAGTCAATAAAACACCCTTCAAGTAAACACATTATGTTAGCCTTGAACAAGCTATATATGGTGCGTAAAATACAAATAGCCTACTTTTCCACCAATATGTTCACTTGAGGACAATACGTAGACATAGATAGAGACTTGTCTTTAAACCGTTCTTTTTGAAGTAACACATGAGTGTAGAGTTTTAATACCATCAATATATATATATTTTTCTGTTGTCATATTGATGAAATGAAACATGTTTATGAAATTTTACCAATATTGGTCTTTAAAGATAACATTTACTTCTCCATGTTGTATGTATGCATGCAGAAGACTCCCTGAAGACTGCTCTTGATTTTTGATTTAGATTTTTGAAGTACATTTTAGCCTTGTGGTTTATTCATCCATTATAGACAAAGATGAAGTACGATTGTTCTGTTGACTAAAGGGAAAAGGGATATAAAAAGGCTAATTCAACAACTCGATGCTGATGGTCATGGACAGGACATGAGTCTCTACTTGGATTTCATTCGTAAACTATGTTGGAAACTTAGGCATGGGGGTGAAGAGGTAGTTTAATTAGGTCAAGGTGAACGTTCCCTTCAAATTCTCTTTTCAGTTTAAACCAACAAAGACTATAGCCTACGGCCATTATTCAGCCAGGGATTCGCTCAAAAAGATGTTTGAATACTGATTTCAGTGGTGCCCTTCATACCAAAGGTCTGTCTCAAATCGTACAGTAATGCCTTAGATGATGCATGAAAGAGAAACATTAAACTCGTACTAAAAAAAGGATTTGAGGAATGAGGAAGTAAAATAACTAGTTATGCATATTATGACCTTTTGGCAAAAGACAGTACAGCACAAAACAAGAAGTGTTGCACATTATAGTTTATGCTTCTAGTTCAGTAATTTGGCAGATGCTTTTATCCAAAATGTCTTACAAAATCTTATAAATGTAGTATTTATAGCATGCATGTTATGACATCATTCTCCTCTATGCTTTATTACTGTCTGGGCACTGAGTTTCATATCTGTTGAAATTAATAACTGCAGTGTACGGGGATTCACATATTTATCCACATTGCGTTTATTATGAAGACTATATCTACACTTCCATACTGTTTTGGTTTGGCAGCTGAGCTATTGCAGTATTTGCTAGTGTCGGACACTGTTTACACTGTTCGTTACTTAATTGCTATTATAATTTATTAATATTATAATTGCCATTATTCTTTGTGGCACAGAGCACGGAAGCTGCAAACTTAATGTTGTCGTACTCGTGCGATGACAAGAAAGATAAACTATTCTATTCAATATTCTATGAACTCATGGTCTTGTTTGAGTTCTTCAGAAGCAGATCGTTTTTATATCTATCTAAAAGAGAGTTACAGAAGCTGACCCTCTGAAATTTCCCAAAATACTGATCCGAAGGCAACATATAAAGTTGTTTTCTTCCTTAGAAAAAAGCATTTTTGTGCTAACGTAAAAAATGCAGGTGGTCAAAATACTATACCAATAATACAATGCTCTGATGAATATCTTTTTTCTCCCATACTACTGAAGTAAATGGGTCTATAAGTGCAATTTGTCATCGTATTTAAAACCACAGTGCTTAGGTTACTGCAATTTTAAAAGTATCATCATTTCTCAAACATAACTGACCAAGGCTTCATGTCCAGATTAACACTTTTGTTTTCATTTTTTTGTAGTATTCCTTCAACGATCTGAGTGGATCTGTGTCCCTCGCATGGGTTGGCGATGGAACTGGAGTAAGTTTGCTCACAATTCTCAATTCAGTCTCTTTATTTCAGCTCTGCACCTTCTATAGTGGTTCACTGTGCTTGCTCAGCTCCGAATTTTACACGGAGCCTGTACTGCCTTTCTTTAAGAATGCATTAGATCATTGCTCTGGGTGAACAGACTTTATTTTCCCCTAAACATGTGACTGTAATCGGAGCCTTTTCTTCCAGGCACACAGTTGACACACTCAAATGATCCTACACATTTATTCTCAGTTCCCCCCATATATTCTCTCTTGGCAACACATAAAACCAAAGGAATTTTTAGAATGAAGCATATGCTGGTTTTCACTAATTAGACTATTTGGATAAGAGTCAAGATTTAAAATTCCAGATTCAGGTTTTGCAGTGGAACTACAGTGTAAAGTGCAATATAGCCTCTACTTGCATTCCTGCAACTATGCTGGCCCCAGGATAGAACAGGTTTGCCAACTCAGTGTCTTGTAGGTCAGTTAATGGTTTACCATGTGAAATGTAACGCCATGTTTTTTTTTTTTACTTTTAACCAAATAGTACCCCATATAGTGACATCATAAGGCATGATTGGCTTGATTTGATTGGGAAATCACAAGATTGCTCAGATGATGTTGTTTGGTCGATCTCTTTCAAAGGCTGCATTGTGTTGTGAACACCCCATGTTAAAATACAGCCTTCAATTTATCCACCACTCTTTTAAGGCTGTCAGTTGGAAAGTAAAGGTCACGTGTCACCTGTATTACACGTATGATCCTAAAAGTTTGCCATTTGGTGATACACTATACAGATAAAGCTTTAGTTTTTTTTTTTTATGCAAGTGTCCTTCAACGTAAACAGAAGTGTCATAGGTCCTTTAAAATGTCTGACTACATATCCCATATTCCCCTGTGCTGTTCTGTGGGAGTACCAAGCATAACAACATTGGCCTAGCAATGACTCTCAAGGCTCCACTTACAGCTAGTGCGCTCTGTCAAGAGGCAGTACCTTTGTATGCTAAGTGGATGACATTAGTGGTTCATTTGGTTTGTTTGGGTCAAGCAGTGTCTTTCAGCTTGCAGAGGTGAATGCCCTGCCTGGTTGATTTTTTGCCATGGGCGTAAATGTGTGCGGTGTGTTCTGTTGACTTCGCCGAGGAGGACATGGCAGAGAGTTGTTAACAGACAGGCTGAGGCAGCCAGCCTTCTAAAGTCTCGGAGAGCTGTTTTGGAAAACAAGTGGCTTCATTGAACCTTACAGACTCTGAAAGTGCAGAACACTGAAAATGGTGCTTTAAGTAACATTACGAGCCAAGCAGCCCCTTCCACTACTCGGCCTGTATGCATTGCTGTCTTTCCTTCCCTCTCCTAATAGACTACATAGCGAAAAAGCAAGCAATGTTCACCACTCAGAGTTGGGTTCAGATGCTGGGTTTAAAATATGTTACCAAGAGAAACACACCGAGATTAGTCCAGAAACAATGTTTTGGTCAACTTGACCTTCACGAAGATAGACTAGCCATATTTTGCATAGTTTATATACCACTGTGTTGATTCTTAGGACATGGGCTCTCCCCCGTACTGAGTATAGAAGAGGAAGGCAAGTGAGCCTTTACCTCGAGAGAAAAAAAGGTCTGTGTTCTCAGGAACTGAGTTTTCATTGTGCAGAGACAGGAAATAGTGTGTTCCACTTTCAGAAATTAAGAGAACTATGATGGTTCCCCGTGTGGATTTAAATAGCCTCCTGCTAATTTGATTAGCATTCTGTTCTCTTGATGCTTCCCATTATCCTAAAGATGCTCTGATACTATTGTGTCAGACCTTACACATGGTCTTATTTTTTGTACTTGTTGTAGGAAGTTAGCAAACTGGCTTTAGGCGGTGCCGCTGCCACGGAGCTCATCTCTAGGGGCAGACGTGACTTCACCCGCAGGCATTGCACTACCGGGAGAAAATTAATAAACCTTCTACTGAGCTGACATCATTGTTTCTGGAAAGTTCTGTAATCCTTGTCTGAATGGTGCTGTTTGTTCTCTCCGCACAGGTAGTTCTGGCTCTCACAACATTTCAGGTTCCATTATTCATGCTAAGGTTTGGTCAGTCCAAACTCTACAGAAGGTAAAGAGAGTGTGAGAGTGTTTTTTCATGATGTTTGTGTCTCAATAATTATACTTTTCACTTGTTTGTTACAGTCCATTTTTGTTTTATGGTATTTGGTTCTGCTTTCTGCCCTTGTACTAGTGAGAACTATGGGAAATCCTTCCAGGATGTAACAGAACTCATCAACAACACCTTCATTAAAACAGAGTTTGGCATTGCTATTGGTCCTGAAAATTGTGGCAAGGTAAGGGTGGCTTTAAACATCTCAAATATGAATACATTTTAAATATAAATTAAAATAGTTTGAAATCAATGATTTTGTATCATTACATTTTTTTTTCAAATATGGACAATATTAATGCATGATGTCGCTGTTACAACTGTGACCCCAGTTCCTGGATACATTACTAATGCACATTCTAAATACTTTATTTGTTTATTCAAAACCTATGCAAACCAGGTCTTGATGTGACTGTCAGATGTGGTTGTCTGTGAAAAGCTGAGCCAAAGTTTTTTGAATACTGTGTTTGCTCAGGTGATTCTCACTGGGGATGTGACGGGAAATTCAGGGTCAAGGATTTTCCTTTCAACAAACTCTGGCAACAGTTTCAACCATGTGGACCTACCCTTCCATCCCATGGTGCAGATCATGTACAACCCGCATGAGCCCAAAGTTCTAGTTGTCATAAGCAATAAGGTAGGGGTTTACCCACACCTGTCTAAATAGTTGTATCTCCTCTTACAGGGTTTGTTTCCTTGTGATATCACCTTACCCTGTCAGTTATCTTTAGCGATTGTTTGGGAGATTAACAGTCATAGGCTGCCGATACATGAATCTGAATTCTAATTTGCAGTTCCTGTGACTGAGTGAGGGTTATTTGAACAGTGTGATCTGTCACGCAGGTGGCCTACTAACATCACTGTGTTTTTCAGCATGACCTGTGGTTGTCAGAGAACTTCGGTTCAGACTGGAGGATGATCCATTCAACTGTCTGTTTAGTGAAATGGTAAGAGGGATCAAACCTGCTGTGGTTGGCCACCACTTCTGCTTTTCAGTTGCAATAAAAGCATGAGATGTAAAGCCAAAATCACTCTGCATCTGCAGTCTTTAGTGGATAGATTTCCCGCGGCACTGACCAAAATCCTCCTCTAAAATTTCACTCCGTGCTCAGTAGAACGAGCCCTGACAAAATGTGTGAGTTGTGTTTGTTCTTGACTGTCAAATAAAAACTCCCGGCAGAGCCCTGCCCCACATCTCTGCTATTTATGTTTCGAGCCACTTCATCCGGTGCAGCTCGATATGACTGCAGCGTTTTGTCAGGCGAATTTACAGACACACACTGAACCTCACTTCCTCAGAGGGCTTTCAAATGCTCTGTGTATCAGACTTTGAACCCTTAGTCTATGGGAGCTCACCTTGATGGGGATCAAACGAGAGTCAACACAAGGTGAGGGGAATATAGGTCAGACGACACCTTAACTAGGGTGGGAGTTCTGGAACCCAACACGACCTGTTTGCAGAGGGTTTTGAGTTTCAGCAGAGCAAAGTTGCACCAACACCCAAGTGATAAACACAACACAACACATCACGTGACTGACCGCGTTCAACACACAGATGCCAGAACGTTCTTCTGAGCTTAGAGGGAAGGAAATGGCAAGACATTTGGTGTCGCTTGCAAGAGGCCTTTTTGCAAGAGGCCTTTTTGCAAGAGGGAAATGAAACACAAAATTCTCCTTGCTGAAATTATAGAACCACAAGTTGTCACTCAGCCAAAAATTACCCACTTTCGTCTAATTAATGTGCCTAATTATGTGTTTCCGTACTGACATGGGGGTTTTTGCTTACAATGATCAAATTACTGTAACTGAAGAATGCAGACACTATCAGAAGCGCATTGATATAATTTCTCATATTTGATAGTCTCCCCACGTTCTTACTATTAGCTGAGCCCAGTATCATATAGAGGCCATATGTATATTTATATGTAAGATATTTTTAACTGTCTTTCGTCATGTTCCTTCTTCTAGGGGGATGGACAATACCCTGTTCTTCACCACCAATCTCAATGGATCTTGCTGTGAGTGAGATGAATACAGTGTGAACTCACATACACATTCATTCTTTCATGCTGCTATAAATACTGCAGGTGGTCGTTGGTCATATATCAGTCTTTGAAAGAGTACACTATTTAAATACAGGCGATAGTTCTTGTGGCAGGTTTCTCTCAAAGTTGTTTTGCAAAGTTGTTTAGCTTTGTTAGGCATATGTAAATATCACACCCTCGCCCCTCCTCTCTCACACACTCGATTTCTCTTCCTCCTCAGTTGACCGAGGAATGCTTGTGCTGAGAAAGACGTCCGATTATGGTAAAACCAGTAAGACAATTGGTGAGAAGATCTACTCCTTTGGAATTGGTGGACGCTTCCTCTTTGCCTCTGTCATGACTAGAACTGTAAGTTCCTCATAGTTGTGTTAGTGCAGGCTTTGTTTCTTAGTAACCATGCGTGCCATTCATATTTACATAACATGAATTCCATTTGTCACACAATGTGATTACTATGCCCTGGCTGTTTGTGTATGTGCAGTATGTGTATGTGTGAAAGGATATGTTTAATGGTTACTGTAGGTCCAACAAGGCAACATGCGAATGATTCACGTGTCAGTAGACCAGGGAGACGTGTGGAATATAGCCCAGCTTCCTGCTGTGGGCCATGAGCAGTTCTACTCTATACTGGCAGCAAACAACGACATGGTGTTCATGCATGTGGATGACCCGGGTGGTAAGTCTGCTTCTTCCCTCTTTTTCCAGAATATTCTTTAAGTTTCTTGCCGCATTGGAAACAATTTCAGAAACAAATTGCTCTCTTTTTTTCTTCTTCCTCAGACACAGGCTACGGCACTATCTATGTGTCGGACAATCGTGGCACGGTGTACTCCGAGTCACTAGAGCGCCACCTGTACACCACCACAGGGGGCGAGACCGACTTCACCAACGTCACCTCCCTCCGCGGAGTCTTCATCACCAGTATTCTGGCTGAGGGTAGGAGTCCTTATCTCAAGATGGAGGACAGACAATCTGTTGAAGGAACCTCTCTTAGCCGATTATGTGTTTCGCACTCAATGATGACTGCCCTTCAGTATGTTTTGCTAGTTTAAAGTTTCATGCTATCACTTAAACCTGTACTCTAATCTACATGCTTATATTGTCAGATGCATTCAATCACTGTGTTCTCCTGTGTCCTGTAGATGGCTCAGTGCAAAGTGTCATGTCCTTTGACCAGGGAGGAGAGTGGGTTCCCATTCAGAAACCTCTAAACAGCCAGTGTGACTCCACTGCTGCAGACAAGGAGAAGGTAAGGACAGCACAAAGGTCCCACTCTGTAAATGATGCTACTCTGTGAAGGGTCCAGGTTGGGCTTAATAATATGTCATGACCAGCACATCATTTGTGTGTGATAGCCCATAGCCTATCTGTCTTTCGCACATGTGTTTTGACCTTTGACCTTTTGTATCTCCTCCTGCAGTGCAGTCTACACATCCATGCGTCATACAGCACCTCCATGAAGGTGAACGTGCCCATGCTGCCCCTCAGTGAGCCCAACGCAGTGGGACTCATTCTGGCCCATGGTACTGACATCCATTCAGTGGCGATTCTAGAACATTTTACATGGGGTGGCAGAAGGGTGGCAAGTTGATATTCAAGGGTGGCATATCACACACACATGCCTGGTGTCTATATGTATTTATATTAAACTTTATTACAGGCTCAAGGCCCACATGGAAGATGCACAATACATATACTCAATACATTACATATAAATACATATAAACTGACATCCATTGAATTGAACTCAGTACTACACTCACTGTTCCTGGAACAGTATTCGGCCACTCGGGCCACCACAACTCGTTTGGCAACCTGTTTCGTTTGCATGGGTGATGTATTACCAAGCCCTCAGCTTATCAAGTGTTTACCTTTTACTGAACAAACAGACCAGGAATTTGTGCTTATCTTTATTGCACTGTGCCAGTGTGTGTGTGTTTGTTCATCCAAGACGGTTTATTTGTTCTCACCACTGGTGCCCCCCTGTGACTTGTTTACAGGCAGTGTGGGCGACGCCATCTCGGTGATGACGCCAGATGTGTATGTGTCGGATGACGGCGGATACTCGTGGCAGAAGGCACTTAGTGGCCCTCACCACTATGCCATCCTGGACTCTGGGGGCCTGCTGGTGGCTGTGGAGCAGAGCAACGAGGCCATCTCCGCCATCAAGTGAGCACCAGTCCGTTGTGACCACTGAGAAGGACAATTCAACAATCAGCTTTCTAACACTGAAAAGTGGACTGTAGACTGTTCTAATTCATTTGAAGACTAGAAAATGTCAAAGGCTTTGAAGGACACTAAATATTAACTCATAAAAGTGTATTCATAAAAGCCATATCAATGTCAATGTGTTCATTCATATGTCATTATTCTGAGTTCACTACTCATTAATGTGAGTGTGTATGTATGTGTATGTGTGACTTCTTAACTTAAGTATGTGTGTTTCTTTTTCTGCAGGTTCTCGACTGACGAAGGTCAGTGCTGGCATGTGTACAACTTCACCAATGACCCGATTTTCTTCACCGGGTTGGCATCGGAGCCGGGAGCACGCTCCATGAACGTCAGTATCTGGGGTTACAGGGACTCCTTCCTCAGCCAGTACTGGGTGTCCATCACCATTGACTTCCGGGAGCTTCTCACACGGGACTGTAAGTCAGCACTGCTTGAAGTCAAGCTAATGAAAAATGTCTCTGTCAACTGTGCACACACGTCTAGATAAATACATGTTCAAATATTTAGTTGTCCCAATGCTTATTTGCAATAAAAATGCAATTATTTGCTAGTTTTATTTGCATTATTAATGGTGGTTGCTTTACAAAAAAAAAAAAGTCAAACTCATGTCTCGTCTATCAGGTCAGGATGATGACTATGTGCAGTGGCTGGCTCACTCTGATGACATCAGTGATCCCAAGGATGGATGCATGCTGGGGTACAAGGAGAAGTTCCTGAGGCTGCGAAAAGACTCCGTGTGCTGGAATGGCAGGGACTACACAGTCAACAAACAGCATACACCCTGTTCCTGCACTCTGGACGACTTCCTTTGGTAGGCCCCTTTCCCAACTCCACCCCTCCATGCTGACCTCAAATGTCACCCCCGCCCTCATCCTTGACTAAAATTGTCATTAACGGATCATTTCAGTTTGATGATTGAACTCCCCCTTGCCACTACATTTGGTGACGTGATTATCATTTGATCAAGTGCATGGACGGTATTGTTTATCTATCGTACCTGTGCCATCCATCCTTAAAGTGCCGTTGCTCTTTCACAGTGACTTTGGCTACTACCGTGCAGAAAATAGCTCGGAGTGCCTGGAGCAACCCGACCTCAAGGGCCATGTGCTGGAGTTCTGCCTCTACGGCAAGAAGGAACAGCTGCAGACCAATGGGTAAGACTTTCCCCTCAGTTCACTTGATGTCGACAAACCCACAGTCACCAGATCTCCATCTACTTCATCTACAGGAAATGATAGGGAGGAGACTTGCAGATAAGAATCTCTGCTTTGTGAGTCTTGTTGTGTGTAGTAACATTGCAGGCCCTTAAGAAAGGGTACTTGCATTTTTTTTAAATCGCAACTAAAAGTAGAAATTACTTTTGGTTTCATGAATACCGCTGTTGGCGTAAGAGTAGGAGCGTAGGACTGATTGCAGTGACGATGACATCTGTGTATCTCATACTTTTTGTCTCCAGCTACCGGAAAATCCCAGGTGATAAGTGCGAGGGGGGAGTACAGCCTGTACGTAAGGAGATTGACCTGAGCAGGAAGTGTGTCAGTAACCTCATAGACCCAGAGCTGCTGGTGAGTCCATGCCGGGTTATCAAGGTTAATCGTAAACATTTCATTTATCAAAATCAAAAGATTTATGTGTCTTTCGCCCTAACTTTCTCCCTTAACAGAAGGACAGCCAACCTTCCAGCTCCGCTCCCATCATTGCCACTGTTATTGTCATTCTGGTGATCAGCATTGCTGCCGGAGTTCTCTTTGTGAAGAAGTATGTCTGCGGAGGAAGGTGAGCCTGTCGTGCCTGGTCACAGAGTCATTACCTCACGAGATGAAACATGAAACATGAAACATGCAGGCAACTTTGACATTCAACAAAGACTTTAAAGCTGAGATGCTTCAAGATGAATACAAGTTCAATTTACACATGAAATACAGCTTTTGGACATCTTGAGTAATGCATTCTTACTATTTTCACAATGAAACGGAGAAGACCTGACATAGTATATCTGACTTGATGTAATTACACAAATAAAAAAAACAATTAGCTGTTTCATAATGTTTATGTAGGGTCCCATTAGGAGATGCTGTCTTGGGTCAGTACATGTTGTGGGATTACCCTGCTCCACGTTGACAGGACCTACTTTGTCCTCCGCAGGTTCCTGGTACACAGGTACTCTGTCCTGCAGCACAATGCAGAGGTCAATGGCATTGAGGGTGTGGATGAACCACTGGACACCAATGTAGCGGCGCCTGCCAAGATTGAGTTCCATGATGACTCGGATGAGGTAGGACTCTTAATACGATCACACCACCTCGTTAACCCTCACTCGCTTTACAGCGGTAATAAAATGACGATAAACTGTGCTGTAAACAACATTTAAATAGAATGATTTACGAGGTACATCACTGTTTTGATCAACGGAATTAAACTTACGTTAACCATACATACATTTAACAGGTCCAGAACTTAGTGTCTTAATGATTTGCACAAACCATAGTCTTTGCCCCCCATATCCGTGTATTTGGTTGCCTTTTCTAATGACTATATATTGATAATTGACTGTTGTGCTCTTATGTATTCAGGACCTTTTGGAATGAGAAGGAGATCTCTGTTTGCAGCAGGAATCAGAGAGACGCTTGGTGTCTCATCTTATCACAGCGCAAGGCTCCTTTCTCCTCCTCAAGCACACTGTCATTTCCTGCAGATCTAGCCTTCACCCACTCTCTTCCCCCACTTCCTGCTTTTGTGCTGATGGGAAGGATGCCTCCATTTGCACGGCGCTCAACAAGACGGTATTCATGTGAAACGTATAGTGGCAGGTGTAGTTACTCTAGGCTGAGCAACAGGAGCCTCTTTCAGTGGTTAGCGTTCAGCTCGCAAAGTCTTACCTGGTGCTGGGGTTTTTTCAGCTATCTTTATTTACCTTTTGGAAGGCCGTCGTAAGGAAAGGAAATTTGGAATGCAAAGTAATTTGGTTTGGCAAATTGTTAGGTACTTTTAAGGATTCTTTACACAGAAAAAAAATTGTTCATTGGTGCAGTTATGCTAACATGTCAAATGCAGTCTTTCTTTTTACCTTCTTAACCACCTCAAAAGTAGATTTCTATAGGGGTCCTTACATTTTTACTTTCTTGCAATCCACCAGTAATATGGAAAAATGCTGGAAATGTAACATTGATTCCTCCTCTGTGGACTGATTTAAATATTTTTTTAGAGGTTTCTTTATTTTGGTTTGATATTTATTTTGGATTAACATTGGGGAACTTCCAACTTCTTACCTAACTACTAAAATAAGTGTTTAGATGGCCATATTCCTAATGTAATAAGCAATAAAGTGCTTAGATACAGTGTATCAGCAAAGCAAGCTTACCAAGCTGGATTTGGTCAGTTTTGTCAAAAGACATAGCTGGAAATAATTTGATACTGTGTGTGGCTGCACAAGTTTATGTAGTACCGTTTAAGGAGAGCATGTTAAAAGGGTTTGGGCTGGAATTTAGGCATTTAACTGGATTGGGCCTCATTTTGTAAAACACAATCTTATCTTCTACAAGAGAGAATACATGTAAAGGAAACCAATATAAAGGAATATGATGCATTTATATTTGATTGATAGGCTGTGTTTATATTCATGCAGAGGTGGGACTTTTTTTGTAGAGGGCATCGTTGTCTCAAATGCTAACCAAGCATTCTCATTAACAGCAATTTTGCACCATAATGGTTGATAAGACAGCACAATAGCTATATATGTTTGGAGTCAAGTCAGCCATTTCTCACACTTTGTTTCTTTTTCCTTGACTTTACCCCTCCCCCATCCCCCCATTTATACAATTTCACCTTCCTTCCATGAAAAATGATTTCCATGAATTCTGATGTATCTTTTGAAGCTCCTGCTATGTTTTGATATAGTTTAGTACACTGTATCCTCCAATTGATTTAGAGACTAAATGTTAGAAGTCTTCCCTCAAATTTAAAATTGATCTTCCCATGGGTAGTCCCTCTTTTTTTTTTAAATCGGTTGCAATGGAATCAAACGCATAAATGCTCATTTAGATTGATTGATGTGACTCAGATACTCCAGTAGACTATTTCCCCCGTCAGCGCTCATTGATGTATGTTAAGACCTCCAGCGCAAAAGGCTCTGCCTCCACTTCACAGGTTAATACTGCAGATCATAAAGATGTTCTTGAAGAGGGAATGCCCACTGCAAAGTACACTACTGTCTGGATGTGTTCAAACAAGTGCCTAACATGGAGGTATGGTTTGTGCCTTCACAAGTGGTGTAAAGCTAATGTTAAATAATTGATCATGGGTATCAGGTCTGTGTGCCCATCCCTTGTATTTAGTTTCCGACGGAACTTGTCTTGTCTGTCACACATACGGTAGAGGGCTTTGCCTTTGAAGCAAAGACCAGTATCTCATTTGGTCCGCCCCACCTGAGTTTCCTTGTAAATATTGGCCAACCCCAAAGTCGTATGACTACTGCAATTTTAAACAGTTACCTGAGAACTGGGCTTGGCTCTGCAACCCGAAGAAGCAATGGTCATGTCATCAAAGATGGCTTCTCGCCTGTCTTTTTAAAAGCAATATTTACGCATTTGGCATTTACCCAGTTTGTACCAATGGCAGCCTAGGGATATCATGAGATGAACATAAGCTGATCAAGTTGTAGCTCCACGGTTTCTTAGTGACAAACCAGTTTTATTTTCCCCTTATTTGCACAATAGGTCTGGTTGAAATGATTGCTGTTGATGTGTTGGATTAAAGGGTACACATACAAGATGCTCCTAATTTAACTAGATTGCGAGGTGTGGATGTTGTCTTGCGGTTTTGAATCAATGTACATAGCATTCAATGTGACAGCTCTGTAAATATTCAGCTGCTCCAACTTTGTATCAGCTGCTCTTGTTCTGTATATTGGAAAGAATTTGCTTTGGTTTGAAGAAAAAAATAAATTAAATGTGTCCCGTTTGTGCTGTTTGAATTTTTCCTGTCTTTAACAGATTAACAAAAATGTATATAGCATGACATTTTCAAAACAAAATGGAGTCTTATTGCTTATTGTAGTCATATGGGTGTGTTATTTATTTGGGATGTGCAAGTGATCATTCATCTTTGCGGAGTGACTAGTATTATGTTAACAGGCATTTTCATTGCGCCCAAAAATTGACAATATACCATTATCACATTCAAATGCAAACAGTCCTTGGTTATCAGTTTTAGAAAACATGTTACAATAACTCTTTATATGCTGTACAGAAAGTTACCCTCTGTGTCAAAATATTCTCTCCCCCTCTGCACTACCGGAGTATGTTTTTCAGTCATAGTTTGAGCAAACTCTTGGAGTTCTGAGTCTGAAAATGTAATCCCATCCCAGAGCTCTCGGTCCTCATCTTCAGAATAATGCTCCTCATCCTCTTCCTTTAACTCTACAGTCTTTTCACTGGTGACAGTCTTGTTTTTGGGATGTTTGGGTACTGTGCTAATCACTTGGCCAGTTGTCAGGGAGCTTGACCGTTCTGGGGGCCTCTGGGAAAGAGCAGTGGAGCTTCTACTGAAATGTGCCACTATTTTACTGTCCACCTTCATCATCTCTTGGCTTCGACTGGCCACCAGGGCTCCTGTGGTTCCTGGAGGAAGTGTTGCCTCTGTGCCACTCCTAGGCAGTAGCCTGGGCTGAACCATAGTCCCGTCTGCAAGAGATGGCGGCTGCTGTTGTTTAGCCAACACCATTGTATCTTGCTTTAGCTTCCGCTCTGGGCTTGGAGTGAATTTACTGTTGAGTATTCTGTTAATTTCACCCGGGGTGACGGAGAAGCCCTCTGCAAGCCGCTCCATGGTCCACTCCTCTGGAGATTCCTGTTTTAGAAACCTGATGGAGAAAAAAAAAAGGACACACAAGAGTTCAGTAGGTCCCCCCCAAAATATTCAGTTTTGTCCAGCACATAAAATATGGAGCAAAACATGAAGATTATGTATCTATTGTATGCGACTCTTGTGTATAGAAGATATCGGACCTGATTTGTTCAATGGCGTCCCAAGTGAGTTTCCGCATTGGGGCTCCTTTCGGCCTCAGCTGCCTTTCGATCTTGTGGAATTTCACGGTTTTCATTTTTTTCTTCTCCTCCCTGCAAGGAAATGTTTTAATACCATTAGAGATAGTACATCATTAAAGCCTCCAGCCTGTATGAAACAAGATATATTTCCGTACAATTATCAAATTTAATTAATAGGCTTACTTGATCACAGCCTCAATCTGCGCGTCCACATCATGCACAGCAAAGTCCTCTTCGTTACTCTCCTGTTCTCGTGTACGCCTGGGATCTGAGGCATGACTTCTCTGACTCCATGTACGCACATCATGGTGGGCCAGCCTTGAGCTACACACTGGCATATTCAGTGGCACATTGCCAAGTTTGAAGACCACAAAGCGAAACACTCTAGTAGGCATGGACATTGTTGGACGTCAGCTGAAACCACTTGGGGCAATTTCAACAACACAGGGATGTGATTTATACCTGATTCTGTGAAATAACAAATTCAAGGTTGTGTACTTTAGCATTCCATTCCCATCGACACAATGTTTAACATCAATAGTTGAAGCATTGTCTTTGTCGTTCATTAGCTTACACAACGTACATGGTAATCATAAATGTTTAGCTGTGATAGTAAAGTCACTACATGGTCTAAGTTATTCGTCTGGTACTCACTTGCAATCTATCTCTTATTCACGCTTTTAGTACCTTCTCGTCGAGAACGGCAAGGATAGCAGAAAACAGATCAAAACGTTAAAATGTCATTAACCTGAGTCTAATTATTCTTCTGATATATGTATTTCGTTCAAAACATGTGCAGAGCCCGTCTACTATTAGAAATGACCTGGCATGGGTTAGAAGACTGCCTAAACATTCTCTTACGTACTTCCGCCTTTAACGGAAATACGTTGAGTTGCGGGGACGAACCTCAGCCAGAGAGGCAAGGGACAGAGCAGCGCAGGCAATAAAGAGGGAATAGACATAAAGCATCACAAAGAAATATCTGATATAACTGTGATCAAATCATTTGTCACTATCAATTATCACCACAAATAATTGGGTCTTGTTAGGTTTTTAATCGAAATTAAATATATATATTTTAAATGCATTGAATGTTTAAAAGTATGCAACATCAACAATTTTGAGTCTTATTTCTTTTTTCAACAAACAGTAATAAAACACGTTCTATTTAACGTTAGAATTGATATGTGTTGACGACTGGATATCAAGTTGAAAACAGCAAATGTGGTATGTAGTTGCAATACTTGTATAGAACATTTTGTAACAGTGTGAACTGACTGTGGGAACACTGGCTGAATTAATTCCCCTAGGGTCGCTGTATTGTGCCATCAGTCTTCTTTTTCAGGTCAGTCTTCGATAGTCACGTGACTGCCGAGCCTGCCCCTTTGTTAGCTGGGTTTCTTATTAGCGCCATTTTCTCTGCACACTCTGATGATTGGGTTTTTGAGATCTACGCTGGAGCCAATCAGAGGATAACCGGACAGCCGAGAAACGGTAAAGGGTGCACGGCTTGAAAGGGATGGTAGCTGACAACACGGATTGGTTTGTCATTGACCAACCAAATTACTAATTCTGCAAAATACAGAAATTGAAACGGTAACGTGAGACGAACACAATCTCTGCGTTGTAAACCAACAGTGGAGTTGAGAGCAAATATCGCTGAAATAGCCATGGGTTAGCAAGCAAGTTAGCTGTAAAATACAAGGTTGCTAGCTAGTTGGCTAGACGTGTCGTTGTTCCTTTGTTTGGGGGGGAACGAACGGGTAACATTTACTCTCACTAAGCTGTGGTCCCATGTCGAGCTAGCAAGTTGGGTTTAAACAGGTCTCAGCCCTGATGTGAGCCAACGTTAATATAACACTACCATCAGGGTTTTCTTGTATAAGGGCTAAGGTTAGTTGAAGGTCTGTTTGTGTTATTTCTTAACATCAAAGCACTAGTCTTTCACCACGTAACGTTAATGGTAGGTTTGGCCTTACGCGACAGCCCCAACATTCCCTTGGTTAAACCAAGAGGACTGTCTTTTAAACTCTCCATTAAACAAAACTAACGTTATCGTATTAGCTAGCAAGTTACCTAAGTGGGTTCTTGGCAATAATATTTCAACAAGAGTCCAAGTAATGTTAGTGTTGACGTCCTTCAGCCATGCTAGCTAGCAATGCTATCACTGATAACGTAGCTATGAGCTACTTTCAACTCACGTTACACGCACGAGTTGAACCTGGTTATTGGGATCCTTTAATTCAGGCTTCCTCGAATATATTTTTATCTAATGATTAGCCACCTGTATAACGATACTTTGTTGATGAAACTGTCACGAGTGACTTGGAAATTGGCCAGTGGCTACCTTTTATCGTACTGGCAAATGTAGCTAGCTGGGTGACGTTAGCCTATAGCTATGTCTATAATGAAACCGGGCGCAGCTTGGTGGGTTGCTTGCTGGCTCAGTTAAGGCTTAAAGTGGTGTGTCCATCTGGGAAAGAAAAGGCAGACCTTTCATCTAACAGTCAAGTTAGAGTTCTTCTCTCATCATTGATCAGAAAATGTTATAGATTTTGGATTGGCTCGCGTTGTTTCAACAAAATGAAATAAATACATTCCAATTGTCTGACTTTATTGATGCCAGAACTTTTTTTTCTTTTTCTTACCACAGGTAGAGGAAAATCCTGAAGTGTAGTGACATGGAGCAATACACTGCCACCACCAGCAATGGGGAGCAGATCGTGGTGCAGGCAGCGAATGGACAGCTTCAGCAGCAGGTATGATTGGGAGAAAAAAAAAGTATGAACAGCTGCTCACACAGCAGTGTCAACTGAATGATTGCATTTTGAGATGTGAGTGAAGGCATTCACTGTTAGTGTTTTTTGTTTCTGTGTGTTGCTTGAGATTATGTAAGAGGCAACTGAGAAATAGCGCTTTATTACTAGGTGTTTTATCTGATACTGCAAGTGTTTTGTGTGAGTTTGCCAGCGCAGAGTGATTTTATGGTGGTGACTCGTGAACTCATATGGGCCGCCCCACGCTAACGTGCCGTTGTCTGCAGGCACAGGGCACAGTGACCGCTGTGCAGCTGCAGACTGAGGCACCTGTGGCCACGGCCGCGGGCCAGCAGGTGCAGACACTCCAGGTAGTGGTGTGAACTCTGACCTCCAGCTCTGCCTTTCTCCTGCATGCACTCTCTGTATGTGCTGTGAGACCAGTCCAGCATGCTTGAGTATCCTGTCATGACCCCCCACCGCGAGGACATGTTCAGACATGCTGCTGAGAATGCCATGTGAGCCTGATGCCATGGAGCTCCCCTTCACAAAGAGACTACAAAATTGGAACTTGAATTTATGTCGGCAGCCTCTGAGAATTGTGGGGGGGGCACTGTGCACTTACGCAGCGTTTCGGCATGTTTCTCTTCATCCTCTTGTGTGAAGCACATGGTATCCGTTCGACTTGCAGCATGGTCACTCATCTCATGGATACAAATCTGTGTAGGCTGCATCTGAACATGCTGCATGTGTGTGTGTGTGTGTGTGTGTGTGTGTGTGTGCTGTTGAGTCGCCATGTGTTGCACCATGTCTTTATCACAGTCTTGGATGTACAATACAGAAGAATAATCCTCTAAAGACAGGCCATCTACATTCTGCCGGCGGCCGGCCACAAGTTGCTGTGGAAGCTCATCTCATTCCCAAGTGCTTTGAGACTCAGCATGGCTCATTGACACTCCATCTCGGGCACATTGAGACTCGATGTTTCCTGTGGGTGCTGAAATGGGCCATTTTTAATTAGGGCCATTTTTTTTTTAATAATCCCCTTTTTAAAAAACAAAAGCGTTTTTAAATTTTTTTTTAATCCATTCATTACCCCTACTTTCTACATGCAGGTAATCGGCTTAGTCTGAGCTGGTAGCCCTGAGCAGTAACTCATTATTCCACCGTGCGTCCGTCCGTCTCGCTTTCATGTGGAGCTGCATGTGAAACCCACCACAGTGCGCTTTTGAGGTCCAAATGGCCCCAGTCGTGACCTTTCTCTGGTTTCCCTCTTCGGCAGGTACAAGCCCAGCCCCTGATGGTGCAGGTGAGTGGTGGGCAGCTCATCACCTCCTCAGGCCAGCCCATCATGGTGCAGGCCATGCCAGGGGGTCAGGGCCAGACCATCATGCAAGTCCCAGTGTCTGGAGCACAGCAGCTACAGCAGGTAAGTCGGCGGCGGTGGGCCAATTTGTACAATACAAGGTACCTCATTGGTGGTACAACCGATGAAAACTAGCTAACCTAGCTAATTCCGGTGCATTTACATTTTTTTATGGACATGTTTATCAATGTACACTGTCCCTTTTTTAAATAAACGCATATTAAATTCCGACAGACTCCTCCATCATTGCTGTTCCCAATCATGTTTATCCTTGTAGATCCAGCTGGTGCAGCCGGGGCAGATCCAGCTGCAGGGAGGGCAGACACTCCAGCTGCAGGGGCAGCAAGGTCAAGCTCAGCAGATCATCATCCAACAGCCACAGGCTGCCATCACCGCCGGCCAGAACCAGGTGAGCTGCGCTGACACTCGCTCAGGAAATACCAACCTGTCGTGGTGATATCGGTGACCTTAACATCACGTGTCTGTGTGGTTGTGTGGATGATCTCATATCTTGCTAAGGGACAGCAGATCACTGTGCAGGGGCAGCAGGTGGGACAGACAGCCGACGGCCAAACCATCGTTTATCAGCCTGTCAATGCAGATGGGACAGTCCTGCAGCAAGGTATTCACATACAAGGAATTTACGCATAGCATAGGTTTTATTATATGTCAATAATTTGCTTTTAATATTTATTTATACATTTAATACTGTTGTATTTTTCTCCCAAAGTTATTTGAAATGTGTTTTAATTCTAGCCTTTTTTTTTTGCAGGGATGATCACCATCCCAGCAGGATCGCTCGCTGGCACTCAGATTGTGCAGGCAGGGGGCGCCAACACCACTACCACTAATAGTGGTCAAGGCACAGTCACAGTAACCCTGCCACACAACATGGTCAATGCGGGGGGGATGGTCATGGTAAGACCCTCCAATGAGGTACCTTGAATATTTTTACATAATATTATTTGTAGAAAATCACCAAAAAAGGGGGATGGCCTGGAGTGTAACACACTAATGTAATATACTCACTGAGAATACTTCACTTTTTTTTTCCTCTCTTCCCATGGGGTGTATCTGTCACTACTGGATTTGGCCTTTTCATAAATTCACAGTTATATCCATGCACCATTTTAGTTTTCTTTCATATAAATGATTAAAGCACTTCTACTAGTTATTCTTATTTTGTTTCTCTCTTTGTTGATTTCAGTACTTTCTGGCTATCTGATTTTATTCATGACAACTAATAAAGTAACCACTGCCTGTCTCTTTAAATAACACCTTCTCATGACTTCTAGGTGTCACAGTCTCAGAGTGCCTTGTGACAGTGCCATTCCTTAAAAGCACTGTACTCTGGAACACCCAATTAAACCTAAGCGAATTAAGCCGTGACCGTCTCTCCCTCTCCCTCTCCTCTCCTCTCCCTCTCTCTCTCTCTCTCTCTCTCTCTCTCTCTCTCCCCTCCCTCTCTCTCTCTCATTCTGTCCCTTGTCAGATGGTACCTGGTGGTGGCACTGTGCCAGCTATCCAGAGAATTCCCCTACCAGGAGCAGAGATGCTGGAAGAGGAGCCTCTCTACGTCAATGCCAAGCAGTACCACCGCATTCTCAAGCGGCGGCAGGCCCGTGCCAAGCTGGAGGCCGAGGGCAAGATCCCGAAGGAGCGGCGGGTGAGTGAAGTCCTGTGGACGTTGGCGACGAATAAAAGCGGAGTTGGCTGCACTTGGTGCCAGCTGGTTCACTGGTTCAAAGTGAATTACACCAACGCTCGCGCATTTCAGGATTCGAAGTAAATCTAGGCTTTGCCGTTCACAGATGCTTAGGCGTATTCAGAATCACACTCGGCTGTTCCAGGCAGTTATGTGTAGATTCTCTGCAGTATGCAGACTTTAACATACTTTTTTTTATAAAACTATGGACATAGGTTTTGTAAAACTAGGGACATAAGAGTTTGACATACATGTCAAGGTAATCACATTTCTGCTTTCAGTAGAAAACTATAACTTGAATTTAAAGATTTTCTATTATGTCTCTTATGACTTTAATTGTTTTGTTTGTATTCATCATCTAGCCATTCTAAAGCTAGCAATCGTATACAAATCTAGGTTATTACATGGGCGTGGTGAACAGTCAAAAAGTTGAAGTTACCTGACCATGTTGATTCTTTTACAGTGCTTTTAAAAGAACTCGAACTATTTACACCATTCCTGAGTTAAGTTTGTTGTGCTCTCCCCCCAGCAGAAGTATCTTCACGAGTCACGCCACCGCCACGCCATGCAGCGCAAGCGCGGTGATGGCGGGCGATTCTTTTCGCCCAAGGACAAGGAGGAGATGGCCCTGGCCGCCTTGCAGGTGAGGCTGCAGCAGCAGCAGCAGCAGCAGCAGCAGCAGCAGATGAGCGGTGTCAAGCAGGAGCAGGACATAAACAGAGCAGTAGAGTTCTGCTCGCAGTGGCTTCCTCAAGGCACCTCACCTTTGGCTTAGCTCTCGCTCTCGCTCTCGCTCTCGCTCTCGCTCTCGCTCTCGCTCTTCCCCCCCTCTGCTCTCGCTCTCGCTCTCGCTCTTCCCCCCCTCTGCTCTCGCTCTCGCTCTCGCTCTCGCTCTTCCCCCCCTCTGCTCTGCTCTGCTCTCTGTCTCTGTGCCGCTCTTCCCCCCCTCTGCTCTGCTCTGCGCTCTGTCTCTGTGCTTAGCCATGACATGCTGCTCAGAGTCTGTGTTCGAGTAGCATTCATGGGCGTGCAGCTATTTCTGTGGCTTGGATTTTGTTTTGTTTTTTTGTTCAAAGAAAAAAGAGAGAGAGAGAGAGAGAGAGAGAGAGAGACTGTTGTTTGAGCACAGCACCAAACTAGCATGAGCCGTGGGCCCGGAGGAGGTTGTGGGGTTGATGCATGCAGGCCCCACGTCCCCCTTAAGAGCCTCCACTCACTGCTGTGCAGTCTGGCTCAAGGGTTTTTTTTTTTTTTTTTTAAACCTGAATCCCGGATTGGTCTCTGGAACAGTTCCCCCTTACTCCTGGCACTTGAAGCTACAGCCTGTATTCAGCGAACAGTCATGTTCACCTTGTGAGGTGGCGTTTAAATACGAAGCGAATGTTGTTGAATGTAATACAAGTTATGCAAATATAACCCCTCTCATTGTGCGCATAGTCTACAACAAGAATGAAACCGTTTTTCTGTGGTTTCCTTTTTTTAAGAATGTAAATGGTATCTTGTAAAGTTCTGATCATGGTCAGAAATGAGAGGGTGAGCCTGTGCTGTGCATTCACTACTGAGAACTGAAGTCACGGTCAGTTCCCATAATTTAACTAAGGTGCCAGAATTCCAGAGAACGCATAATGGCCACAGCCACAATCACAGGCGACCTCCGCTGCTTGGACTGTCTGTTTCCTTCTTTTCTGCCAGTGCTGTTTAGGCACAGTTCCTTGCTCATGTCTTTTTTTTTTTTATTAAAAGTGTTTTTTTTTTTTTGCTGTTTTTTTTGTTATTGTATCTCCCCCCCCCCCCCCCCCCCCCACAGTTAGACAATGCAACATTATAACATGCTTAAATTGAGAAAGTTGTAGGAAATGTTGGATGGATGTGAATGCTTTCATCTGGTTTCATGCTTGTTTGTCACCTGACTCCTTTCTGTTACCATTCATTTGCACACATTTGCCATGTTCTGTCATTCCATGTTTTCATTTGACTTGATTTTGTGTCATTAACTCATAAATAAATGACAATACAGAAGATAACAACTTTCACATTTTTTTCCGAAGTAGTAATCGCCATATGTAATGCCATGTAACATGACCCTTTAAATTTCATCTTCATGCTTTGCTTCACTACCGTCTTATCCCATTAGTCCTCCATGATCACATCGCTCTTGTTTTATGCGTTTGGGTCCAAAGATACTCCTGTATTTTAAGATGTGACACTGGTCATTAATGACATTGTCTGATTCAGATAGTTTTTCCAGGATGTTTTGTCAGTGACTTAGTCATGGGTTTAAAAAAGGACCAAATAGGCTATATTTACCATATGATAAAAAAAAATCTTCCACATGAGTGACAACTTCTCATTTTTTTGTGTTTTTATCAAAAGGGCTTCATTAAAAATAACTACTTCTTTTCTGAGGCTGACTTCTAGGTGCCCACGTGAGGAAAATAAATGAAACTGCCAACCGGCCGTAACCGTGCACTTATGTGAGCTCACCTATTTGGATCATTTGTAATGATCAACTCACTTCTTCCATCCACAGGAACAGCAAGAGGCCGCTGCCGCGGGAGATGAGACTGTGGCCCAGATGATCCGTGTCTCATAGGGAACCGTCCCTCACCACGGTCCCGGGTGTCTGCGAGTCTCCCGCTACCCTGACAACCCCTCTCCCTCCCCCTCCCCCTCCCCAAGCATTCAAACAACTGAGCATCACTGCCACCCAGCCAACCAACTTCTTGCTGATCTGGCTATCTCCATTATCTTTAGTACGTATCAACAAGTCCGGCGTCTGCATGTCAGTGGTCTTCCTGAAGTGGTGTGGCTGTTACTCTCTCGGAAGGGGATGTTTCTCAGGCCCACTATGTCAGCGGTGGAGAGATCCCACCTCAGGCCATCTCGCCTAAAAAGAGAAATTTGAGTTCTAGAAGGTTTAAGATGACCTCTACAAACTAGATCACATGCTGTGTGACCTGTTAAGATCGGTTTCTAATTGAATTAGAACAGCTACAGCCTTTCATTTGATGACATACAGTAGGTTGCCTTTTCATGATGTCCTCTGTAGACGCATTTGATTTGTAGCATGTAAAAAATTTTAAAAAAAATTCACTAACATGACAAGAAAAAAAAAAAAACATTATTTAGGTTGTCCCACACTGCTCCCTGAAGCAATGTCAAATACCATTTAACAGGGGGACCCTGCTTTTTTTCATGTACTAACTTCAAATAGTCCTTCCTGGCCCTCATCCTGCTTTGTACAGATCTTGTTAGTCATGGACATAACGGAGGTGGGAGGGTGCCTCTCGGGAGGCAGGTTCAGTCCCTCATGGGGAGCCTCAAGGTCAGGCTCTCAGCCAGTGTGAACACTATTTCCTAAAGCAGGAAAGACTTTTACACGAATATTTTGATTACAATTGTAGATGTGTAGGATATTAAGAGTGTTTTTGTTTTATGTGTCATGTGTCTAACACCCCCAAAACATGTGGCACTACGTGTCTTTCATGTTCTCTTAAAGTTGCAGTTTTTTTTATACTTATTTTGCAGGGCATCTTTAAAAAAAAAATATGGATGAGGGCAAAGGAATTGATGCACATTTGGTAGAATTATGTTTTATGCTGTCTTTATATAATATATTTTGATTAAATGTCATGTATTCATGAAAATGCACTGTATTGCGTGTTTACTGTTCGATTGAGTGCCTTACACAGGACATTGTGTAAGAATTGCATATTCAGCATGTGTTTTTGAAATAAGATTTCAAAAAGTAGCTTTGATAATGTAACATCTGCTCCAGGAAACGAGCATCTTGTTTTAAACTTTTAATTTTAAACATTGCTATGGCAAGGTAACTTTTCAGAGGAAATTGCCCTGGCTACACTAGACTTTGCAGACAGGTCTCCTGAACATCAATTGACACTACTATCCCAAACAGATGGATGTTCTTTTGCAAGTAGGCTGCAAAACTTGAGGGATAAGTGAAAACGGTGTAAGTTAAAATAATAATAATGGAATTGCAGGTATTATACCAGCATATAAGAATCTAAATGACTATGTGTGTGTCATTGGCCATACAACCGTTGCAAGTGTATGGCAGAATGCACCATGTATTAATGGTGGGAGTGCACCATTCTAAGACAAGCCCCTCCCACTCACTGCCTACATGTTCAGGTACTAGCTGCAACAAACTGCTATGCTTCCTGTCAACCGGGCAGTGCCATTGAATCGACGGTTTTTTTCTAGTTTGTTGTGGAGTTACGTCGACGACAACTCTAAACTATCATCCTGAACATAATTCGCATTAACATATTGTTGGTGCGGTGTTTACAATATTTAATTCCCACTTGTCAGTCTTCACTAGCAAATGTCGAAGTAAGGCTACGCAGAAAGGACGGAGAGAAAGGTGACACTCGTGAGAAGCCGCTCAATTGCGTTAACAGCTAAAGGAATCGGACATCACTCATCCGGGTTGTTCGGTAGATTGCAATGACAGATTCAAATGGGGATGGGAAGTTGGAGGTGAAACAGGCCAGTAAAGAAGTAAAAGAGAGCGAGAATGTGGCCGAAAAATACTCCGCGATGACAGTCAAGAACACCGACATGAACGTGGGCGAACTCTCCGCAGCATTTACTGCAGTCCCCACTCTCAAATCTGTCAAGAAGGTAAGCCGTAGGCTATATGTCAGACATGTTGTGGGATAAACATGATTCGTATGTATTCAAAACACTGTACGAGGCGTCCATTCTTTAACGATTTAAGCTGTTGAGTCAGTCGTGATCAGCAGGGATCTGTGATAGGCTACCCTGCTGTTAAAGCACCCTATGTGTAGCTCCTTGACGTTTCTAATTAAATATTAAAGCAGTCTTGCAGCCTTTAATGACCCTGTATCAACACTTGGAAACTGCGTAAAACTATAAACTAATCAGTTAAACGTGTCAAAGGTGGGATGGTTCACTCTCCTTTTACAATGTTATCCCGGTCGGTTTCGACCAGATTTTTCAATGGTAGCCTATCGAGATGCTCTGATTTACAACTATGAATTGGATAGTGCTCTACTGTAGTGAAATTCCTCACGCTGCTGTGGTAATCAGCCATTCAAATGATCTATTAAATCTATTAAAAGTATGCTTTTTTTTCGTTAAATCATGATCCAAGGGGCTACGTATGACACTGTCCTCAAACAGTTGTTATAAAGAGGTCAAATACTTCCTGATTTTTGTAACTGATTCATTGTCAGCATTTTATGCTGCAGTTTTAGACCTTGTCTACCCTTAGCCTAAGTCAGGCTATCAGCTATGGCCATGAGTATCCAGGCATGAAAGGAGCTTACATATCTCTGTGCAACCAGGAAAAAAACTCCAACTATTGGTATGTGTCATGGTGACATGGTTATAAACAGGCAAGGCTAATCTGGGGCCCCCTGACAAAGGCTTAACCAAGGCCCCCCCAAACAGCTTTTATCATAAAAATGTTTGACCACTTGTGTTCAAATCCCTATCAGGCTCTGGGATGCAATGGGATGTTCAAATACAAATGACATGAGCACACTCCTGGACAGGACAGAGCCATGTCAGCTATAGAACCATTATTATGTTTAACATTATTATTACAGCTTTACACAGATGTTGCGTTGTATTCAGCTCACAAGGCATGTTTAATCTCCTGTGATGCATGCTGGTCTACCCATACATAGTGCACAATAACAGTATCTCTGAAATTAAGCTAAACAGGGATTGTGTAATTCATCACTGTAGGAAAACCCATCAAAATAATGATGTAGCCTGACGTATTTATGTGAATGCATCATGCAGTTTAATGTGGCAGACCAGTCTTAACTCCCAATTCAGAACTGTATTTGTTTTGTTGGTTAATCTCAGCTGGATGTCATTTAGTATATATAGGCTAATGCATCATAGTATATTACTTTCTATATATGTATACTCAGTAGTTGTTTATTGATAATAACCTGTATATCAGTGATGTGCACACCAGACATATGAAATCCATAATGTAACTGTACACATTTGAAATATATATCTGACCTGACAGTTAGTAGTTTGCTACCTCTATCTGCTGGTGTTGTATTAGTTTTAGGGATGAATATAAATTCTATAGTCTCTAATAACCTTGCTGTCTGGAAAAAAAAAAGATTCTGTCTGGTTTTGAAATAATTTGAGGTTTTCTTATGTAATGTTAACAGAACAAAATGAAGAAACTGTTGCCTTTGAGGTTTGGAAAGTCCTCATTAGTATACGACATGAGTTATCAGGAAGCATGGGCTAATTTGACTTGCTTTGTGAATGATCTTATCAAACTGACAAAACTAATGCATCTAGAACATCTTGTTATATTTTAGAAACCACCTGGCACTAGCCTATAATGTATAAACAAACAGTGGCAGAGTCACTAGAGAGTCCACTTATTTGTGCTCAGGATGAAGTGCACCATGGGAGTTGGGGTGTACAATATCATATGACTCAGAACAAACAAAACTCCTGGGGAGAGAGTGGATCAAAATACCTGATTGTGAGAGATTTTCACCAGCCAACCGAACTCGTTTTTTGTTAAGGAACTAGTCGTCCAAACAGTGTTCTAGAAACCGAGGATGTAATTTTATTCAGGTTGAGAGCATTCTTCTGCCAGTATCATGGAAAGGCAAGTGTCCCTTTGACCTGTTTGTCCAGCCTCAGTGTAGGGCACTACCTTAGAGCACAACCCACACACTCTTCAAACGCTCTGACGCAGGTTATACAACAGAGTGGATTTGATTCCCTGTGCTGCTCAAAGCATAATACAATATCACATTCTTCCTGATTTAAGTGTATCGTCGGAATGCAAGGAATGTCATATACCTCAAGGCAGGGTATTGATTCCTGTCCTTGTACTCAGTGTTTGCCAGCTTTGATCTCTGCGTCACTTCTAAGTGTTTAAAGCATCACAGATTTCTGAAAAGATAGTGAGAGAGGCTGATGAACTTGAAATGCAGTAATAATGAAAACACATGAATAGATAATGTCAGAAAGTCACTCAATAATTCAGATCTCTGTCCTCGCTATGTACATGTGTATTATACATGTCTCGGTTGCCACGTGACTTAAGACCATGTTGCTTCAGGTGGGGAGAGTTACATTCATATGGCTCAGTCATATTCCACATTCCACTCTCAGTATGGAGGGATAGTTGTCATACCATCCTTTAGCTATGAAAACACGAAACATTGTTGTGTGGGAGCTACAAATGGCAAATACACCAAGTATATCAGGAGCTCTCTGCCTGTGTACAGCAAGCACGCAGGTCTTGTTGGCTCTTCATGACCTCTTGTTCACACAGATCCGCGTAAAGCCGTCCATGCGCGCCACTTGTGTTTGCATGCAGACAGCGTGGCGTGGGCTGTGCCTCAGAACAGCAGGACTTCTAGCGAACGTTATTTTGATAACCCAGGGGAAAAGTTGCAATAAGCTGAGAAATTTGACACATCTGGTCTGCCTCACCTCAGGAACATTTTCTCTCCTCCTGTGTTCTCAGCCTGGATGTCGGCATCCCGTCAGGCTCTGCTCAACCTAGTATAGAGGGCTGCTGCTGAGACTTTGACCTTCAGGCCTCCGTAATGGTGGTGCAGGCAGTGTTTGGGGGGGAAAATAGACACTTTTCACACAGATTGAAATCACCAGAAAAGCCTATATGTTATAGTCCGGACAGCCTTTTGATCAGGGTGTGGATTCTCAGAAAAGAATATATGTAATAGTCTTGACAGCCTTTTGATCAGGGTGTGGATCCCCAGAAAAGAATATATGTTATAGTCCTGACATCCTTTTGATCAGGGTGTGGATTCTCAGAAAAGCCTAAATGTTATAGTCTTGACAGCCTTTTGATCAGGGTGTGGATCCTGCTTGATTTAATGTAGTCTCTTATTTCTTAAGAAATTGAATGCATCAAAAAATTGTTAGCATGACTCAAGAGACACAAACTGGAAGTACTTTGCTTTTGCCCTGGTAAACCTGGTAGACCATTTTCTCTGAAGGTAGTGGTTACTATGCTTGATGCTGTGAAAAACGAAAATACCTAAAAATATGACTGATGATGTCAACAGCTTTGACCAGCTTTGAATACAGTTGGGTTGTCGTGCGAACGGACGCTGGTAAGCTAGCCTAACGATTTATTTAGTGTATTTTATATACAGCTTCTGGTTGGCTTAACCTACTTGTTCTTAGCGAAAGGTTCAGCACTACAGTCATCCTCACCCGTTGTAAATATAGCCTGGGGGACTGCCCATGTCTGATTTATATTGCGTGTTCTTGATGAGGTGGGCCTACCTTATCAAGAAGGGAGGTTCTATTTTTCAGTTAGCTGCCAATTCTTTTGGTTGTTTTATAAGTAGCAAGACAATGTGTTAAAGTGTAAAGTACAAGTTTGATGAGGGTGGTGGCTGCATGGTATACCCTCTTCTAAATCAGAGAAAGATAACTGGCAAACGGTAGTTCAACTCAACTTGTTTCAGGCAGATATTATTACATTTGATCTCGTTAAAATGCAAAGACATTTACAAACTCCTACAACATACATTTTATAGACTAAGTTCTTGGTAGAATAGGTTATTGCATGAATTAATACTAAATTGACGGGTTTTGTTTCCATATTTTTCTGTTTACTGCCACATATTACTGTACCCTACTACTTTTACTGTCCACTACTACTCTTACTGTCCACTACTACTCTTCCCGAAAGTCAAAGATCGTTCCAAAGAAAGCTTGGCATCACTGGGAGTGGCCCTGGGCCAGAGTAGTGACTCCCTCACAGGTCCAGGTATTAGCAGAGCCACACCACTGAGCTGGTCTGCTGCTCCGCCTTCCATCGCTTGGCCACGGCGAAGCCAGAGTCTGTGACCTGGCCGACTCTTTGAGAGACTGAAGGATGGTGGGGGTGGGGGGCGGGCGGGCGGGCGGGCTGGTATATTTTTAGACTGGGATTCAGGATGGAGCTCCAGTGGACGGCAGTTCATGGAAACAGCCCTTAAATCCCTCTGAGTCCTTTTTTATTAGCACTCCCAGACGAGGAGCCCTCAGCGGGAAAGTGAAAAGGCTGGCTACACTCGGGGACTCGCGGTTTTAGATTAATACAGATCAGAGGCTATGTCAACATCAGTTGTCGTGGAGCTGTTTTTTCCCCTTCCTTCTTCTTCTTCAGTGGAGGAGGAAGGCATTCTCAAATCCCTCTCTAGAAACAGACTGTCCTGTCTGTGCCTCCTGGTGCTGGGGAGGGTTAAAGCAGTCAAACACAATCAAACATAAGCGGTGGGGTGGGGGTGGGGGTGGCGGTGGGGGTTGCAGGTCAGGCTTATGACTGGCGGAGGCTCTGTGTTCGAGGTCCCACCCACCCAGCTCTGCTTGAGGTTTGCCTTTTGAAAATCATGGCAATCTCCGGGAGCCTCCCCCTGTGTGTGCGCAAGAGAGCAGACTCTCCCCCTGTGAGAGCACACATAGGATGTAATATCAGACAGCTGGGCCGGCCACACGAGAGGGACACACGAGAACCATGGACGAGAACAATGACGGCAGACACAGGGTGAGTGCTGCTGCTGCTGAGGGCATCCTGGCCACCCAGTGATGCCCACCTGGGAGCTCGCCAGGGGCAGGTGTGGTACTGTAAGTAAGGGCTGAGGAGTTGTCTGCTCTTTCAGGAGGGCATGATAAGGGCATGGGAAACACTTTGAATTTGAGGCCCAAATTCAAAAACAGGGTAACTTTGAGAATTTGAGACCCAAAAGTGCAATGTATTCCTTGTGATTGGATAAAGCCTAAAGTGTCAAGTTTTTGCATCAGGTTGTAAAACAAAGTTACATCTGAGTTTCAGGGTTGACCGAAACATGAGTGGGTTTTTTTGGAAAAAAAGAAGAGCCCTAAAGGTTTTTCTAGGAATAGTAAATTCCCAAATACGTATTAGTGTGATGTACGACCGGTTTGTGTAGGGTAGAACATTATGATAGGTTCTCATATTTTTTTTTTACCTCAACCCAAAGTATTCTTATATAAGGGTTTTATTGAGTTGCTCAGTTGTTTGTCGTAAATAGATACCATGCATTTATCTGTGATTAGCTCTATATATCTTTTGGTTTTTTTGTCGGGACTAATTAGGTGGCTGGATGTACATCTGTACTGTGAACTAACTAAATTATACCAATATTAGGGATATACAATTGTATTATGCATTGCAGAGAGAGAGAGAGAGAGAGATTTTGCTTCTAGTGATATGCTATGATTCGTATTCCATACTGTGGACTCACAAGGGCTCCTGGGTACCACCCGCTGGTTCCAGGCATTTGTACCGTAAGTGTTAGAGCCCCTTACTCACATGCAAGTGTGTTTTACTGTCACGTTTCTTTGAATCATCAGTTTTGTGTTATGTCAACTGACTGGGCCTAAAGAACAGTTTGCAGTCCAAACAAGACCCACATAAATCTCTCCAAATATTTGGTAACGTAAAGTTTCTGCTGGCTTTGCATTTTAAAAACTCTCCCTTAGACAATCAACTCCCTGAAATCGGATATTGATCGGTTAGTACATATGTGGTTATTAGATCCTTTCAATAATATAAACCCTTGTGGTGAGACCTTGGTACTACCGCGCAGCAACAGACATTTTTAAGAAACCGTTTTCATCAAGGGGCAATCGTAACTCCCTGCATTTGACTTTTATGGGCAGTTTTGGAATGAACTTTGGCATTTATACTGCCATACAAATACTCTGTTCAGTCATCCAGTCATCACAAAAGATTCCTTCAGCCAGTTCATTGACTGGCCAAAAAGACTATGTTGCATTTAGCAGATAAGAAAATGATTACCGTGCCATTCTATTCACTGCAATATTTGGGCAATCAAATGGATAGGCAGAGAATGAATATCTTTAGAATTACATCACTTGTGTATGTGCATTTTACAAAATGAAAAGTAGAAATCATGCACAATTCATTAATAAAGTACAGTGTTTTGACTGTTTTTCTGGGTTCAGTTTACTCAGATATTTTGAGATGGTCTAAGCCCATTCCCTAGACCGAGTGCTTTGTGAATATAGTTTGGGCACATATATATCTCCTGAGGTGCTGTGCTTTCATGGAATGGCTTTTGAAACGTTTGGTGATCCACATCAACAGCTGAGTCCTCTTGTATTTGAAAATAAAACATAAATCATGCGCGGAGGAAAGGGTCTAAAATAGAATTTGGGCCAGCGTTTAAAAGAGCCCACGGAGTTATCTGTGACGTGCCTGTGTAAATCTTCACGAGCTCAGGTGAAACTTCACCCAGGGCCTGCCTCTTCAGACAGCCCTTGTTTGGGACTTGTGAAATGGGGCTGTTTCTCAAGCTGACGCAGAAAAGTCCGATTCGTGCCCCTGTCCAGTGATCTAGGCCAGGCAGTGAGCCCCGGCCTATCCATGGGCACTCTAGTCAGACTCGAAATGTGAGGAGCGCTGATTTGTGGGCCGTGCGTGCTGCCGGTGCCCGGGCGGGTTTCGTTTAGGAGATAGCGTGGCACCGAGCTCCCATCTCCTACCAGCTCCTATCTGCATCCTGACGTGGCGAGGAATCCGTGCCCCCGCTCCGTGCATGCCTTCGTCTGCTAATGAGAGAACATATCAGCAGCTACTTCGCACACGGCACTTGGGGGAATTAAAAGCCTCGTCAGATGCTGACGTTGTTGTTGGTCATGACAAATAAACTATTTTGTGGAGGACACATACTGATTGAGCAGCTGAAGTTCAATAGGCTTTGGTTACGTAAATACATGTCATGATGTATTGTAAAATATGCAGTAGATGCAAGAAAAAAGATGAATCCAGTGCCAGTGTCTGATTCAGGTTGTTTCTATCAACACAGTGAACTCAACTCAAGTGAATCTTATATCAATTATGCGGCGACAATATCATCTTGTAAAGTTGCTACAGCACTTTAAATAGTAGCGTTAAAGTGCTGTTCAAATATTTCCACTTAAATTGTGTTTCGTATGAAAAGATCAGTAGGGATGACACACTATTTCTCCTAACATTCCCTTACTGGATTTCTGTTCCATTCTATTCCATTAAATGTTGCTGACCTAATGTGTCTGCAGAAGTACATGAACAAAGTGCAGCATCAAGGTAAGAGATGGTCCCGACTGAAAACTGCCTTTGTCACTTTGCCTTCATGTGCATAGGTCAACCTTAGAAAAAAAAAAAAGAAACCTTGCAAAAAAAAAAAATTACGCAGAGGTTGTCTGAATGATAAATAAGTCAAAAGCTCAACACCTTGCTATAGCCGACCTCACCAGTCAAAGTGGTGACTCACTTATCTCCCAGACTGACGGGGCCTGTTGTGATTTTATACACGGCTGGCCTTAAGTCAGACACCTACAGCTCAGCAGCCATGTTGTCTAAACACCTCTGAGTTGGGCTGAGTGTCAAGGTGGTTTAAGGTGAGTGGTTTCTGCACATAGACAGGCTTTGGCTGAATTGTGTGGTTACTGCACTCACCTTTGGCTCCGATGCAGAAATCACCAAACAATGAAAAAAAAAAAGAATGAAACCGAGCATCAACACTGATGCTGCATGAACAATCCCATTCTCTATTAGTGGACAGTGTGATTCATGACCAATGCTCTCTCTCTCTCTCTCTCCCCCTCCCCCTCTCTCTCCCCCTCTCTCTCTCTCTCTCTCTCTCTCTCTCTCTCTCTCCCCCTCTCTCTCTCTCTCCCCCTCTCCCTCTCTCTCTCTCTCTCTCCCCCCCTCTCTCTCTCTCTCTCTCTCTCTCCCCCTCTCTCTCTCTCCCCCTCTCCCTCTCTCTCCCCCTCCCTCTCTCTCTCTCTCTCTCTCTCTCTCTCTCCCTCCCTCTCTGTAGCAGATCCAGTTTGCCAACCAGGAGGACAAACAGGAGTTCAGCAAGTTCCCCACCAAGGCAGGCCGGCGCTCCCTGTCCCGCTCCATCTCCCAGTCCTCGACTGACAGCTACAGCTCAGGTCTGGCCAGGCTCTCTAATCTGCTCTAAACCTCTGTCTGGGCCAGGGCCACGAGCCACGAGCCACTCTGTCACCCACGCCCTCACTCTCACACCATGAATGCATCTGTAATCACTCCGCCCTTATCAGAGTGCCCCCAGCTGATCGAGTGGTAGACAGACTGTGCCACTGTCATAGAGTGTTAGTGTAGCCTGTGGGGAGATGATGTTGAGGGGATGCACATAGCCTGTTGTTCCAAGTGTTTTTTTTTTCTTTCTTTTAACTGTTTAATAGAGTGTTTTGGATTAGCGCAGCATATTACTGCAGGACCCTCATTTGAACCCTCCAACTGTAGAAATGATTGAAATACAGATATAGGTTACACTTTCATCAATGGGAAAATTTCCTAACATTGCTATCTTGTTCCAAGTCTGATGGGGAGACTGATGTGTGTTCTGTTCTGTTCTGTTCTGTTCTGCGAACCCTAGCGGCCTCCTACACGGACAGCTCTGATGATGAGTCGTCTCCGCGGGAGAAGAACCAGGCCAACACCAAGGGCAATAGCGACTTCTGTGTGAAAAACATCAAGCAGGCTGAGTTTGGCCGCCGCGAGATAGAAATCGCAGAGCAAGGTGGGAGTTCTCTTAAGAACATGCACATACATACACACACACACACACACACACACACACACACACACACACACACACACACACACACACACTCTCTCTATGTCTATCTTTCTCTCTCTCTCTCTCTCTCTTTCCTACACACACACACACACACACACACATTCATGCACCAACAATATGCACACTACATTAGTTTCATCTGAAGTATAAAATATATGTGTTGCCTCAAGCAGACTAAAGCCAATACCAGCAACATTTTTATTATGTAACTGTACTATAGTCATACCAATTATTGATCTTCCTCTTTCTGGCCATTTTACAGAACACACACTTGAATTCAGTGCGCTTTCAGCTAACACCAAACCAAGGCTTTTTAATGACGCTTCACATGGTGGCTGTTATGTATGCATTCTTAGCAGAACACAAGAATGCTTTTTGGAGAGCAGCCTCTCTCTCTCTCTCTCGCTCGCTCACTCTTGCTCGCTCACTCCTTTTCATTTTCTCTCTCAGATACTGTCAGACACGCACACCCACACACACACACACTCATACTCTCACAGACACACACACACACACACACACACACACACACACATATAAATGCACACACAGACACTTACGCAAGCCTAGTTGCTAAGTGATGTGTTAAGGGATGGTACATGTCCTACTGTGAAATGAAACCACAGTTTTATGAAATCTGCTGCTGGTGCTTTGAGTGAGAACATTGCACAGGGAGGGCGGGAACACAGTTCCCTCTGCGTTTGCTGAGCCCATCATCACGTGGCTCCCCGTCTGTTGCGTTGGCAGCGCGTGAGTTAACCGTTAACCGTTTCCTGCTCACGACCATAACGCATGAGCGAGTTAAAGCCCAGTGCGCACTTGCTGGTTGTGCTCGGGTTGCCCTTTGGCAAGTCATGGTCACAAAGCATTATCATATTTCCACATTAGGTCTCTCTAAAAAAAGATAATGAAAAGATAATGGGCGATATTAAGGTAAACTTAAAAGCACACGACCAAATCAGTGCAGTGAAATGCTCCATTGGAAATACAATGACTCTGCATCCTTACGCCTGAGTCTGCGGTATTTGTGAAGCGCTGGCGTGTTAAATGTGTCTCGTGGGAGTGCCGAGTGGTTTCTGGAGGTGTGTGCTGCTGATGTGAAGGAGCTGTGTGTCTCACAGTGCTGGCCTACTGTGATGAGGAAGTGGCTTTATTCCTGCTGCCAGGCCCCACGGCTGTTTTGTGGCAGGACCGTCATGAGACTTGCTGTGTTTCAGCGTCATTAACCTGAGCTCTCCCTCCCGCCCTCCTCCACACAACCCCCCTCACCCGCCGCTCCTTGGAACAGGCCCCCTCTTTTCCCACTCCGCTTGCAGCCCCGACAGCTAGCTAAGTGAGGTTTGAAGTCCTCCGCCTCGTTAATATGTAATTAATTAATGAATGCTTGTGTTTTTTTTTTTTTTTTTTCCAACCCGTTGCGATCTCCACAGACATGTCTGCTCTGATGGCGCTGAGGAAGAGAGCCCAGGGGGAGAAGCCTCTGGCTGGGGCCAAAATAGTGGGCTGTACCCACATCACCGCCCAGACAGCTGTAAGCATCCTTTCATCCTGGATTGGCACAACTTGGATGCCACCCCTTTGGCTGTGGTTTAAAAGCTGGGCATTAGGAGTGCTTAACATATCCATAAAGATTGATCCACCGTGTTTGGCTGCATAAATAAACAGGTCGTGCTTCATTGGGCCTGTCATTTGGGTTTCATTAACAGTGTTAATAACAGTTTAGGATTTATAGGTGTAAAAAAAAAAAAAAAAAAAAAAAGAGCTTTGGTTTGGATCTCTTTGCCTTGCCTGCTTTCACTGTGACCAGTCGTGCTCCTCTCTCCCTCAGGTGCTCGTTGAGACCCTGGTTGCCTTGGGAGCCCAGTGCCGCTGGACTGCGTGTAACATCTACTCCACTCAGAACGAGGTGGCTGCCGCCCTGGCCGAGTCAGGTAAGCCACTCAGGCCCTGGGCTCTCGTGCGCCCCTCACTCAGAGAGAGAGAGAGAGAGAGAGAGAGAGAGAGAGAGAGAGAGAGAGAGAGAGAGAGAGAGAGAGAGAGAGAGAGAGAGAGAGAGAGAGAGAGAGAGAGAGAGAGAGAGAGCTGATAAAGACTTGAGCTCTGATCACGACATGACTCAGCACCAGACAGCAGCCCATCTCCCTCCACAAGTGCTCCATTTTCAGCTTGTTAGAGCTTTTAGGCAAACCTCCATCTCATTTTTGGCAAGTGAATTGTATAATTTCATGGAGTGTCAATCAGAGGCTCTCTCTCTCGCCACTGGGAATCTGTTGCTGGAGCAATTTCAGCTCCATTTGCCCCAAAGGTCTGAATTACATTAATAACTAGGTGCACCGTACAACTACTGCTGCTGAAGTGTCTGTGGCAAATGTGTGTGGGTCGCTCGGGCATAATTGACACTGGGCTTGTTATGTCCTTTGGTTTGCTGAAGGTGTTGCAGTGTTTGCATGGAAGGGGGAGTCGGAAGATGACTTCTGGTGGTGTATCGACCGATGTGTCAACACAGAGGGCTGGCAAGCCAACATGGTACCACCTGCACCCGTTACATTACATGAATAACAAATGTCACGATGATGGATTCAGAATTTTATATTTGTGCTCGATGTGTTGATTTACAAATAGTTTACAAATATTTTCCAGTAAAGGATGTTTTTAAAGTTATCTTAAGTTACGTGTCTGTAAGATGATGACATGACCTGGTGTGCGCTCTCCATTTCATTTACATTTACATTTAGTCATTTAGCAGACGCTTTTATCCAAAGCGACTTACAAGGATGTATACACATTTTTACATTTACACTGATGGCACACTGCACATCAGGAGCAATTAGGGGTTCAGTGTCTTGCTCAAGGACGCTTCGACAGGGAATCGAACTAGCAACCTTCTGATTACTAAACGACTTCTCTACCTTCTCTACCTCCTGCGCCACTGTCCACTAGATTCTGGATGATGGCGGGGACCTGACCCACTGGGTTTATAAGAAGTACCCAAATGTGTTCAAGAAGACCCAGGGCATCGTGGAGGAAAGCGTCACTGGTGTGCACAGGTAATCCAATGGTTGACCAGCTCCATTTTGTGTCCGTATGTAAGTCTGGATGCCTCAGTTGCAATGCAAATGTCAGCGTAAGTCCCAAGGAATCGCTGTAAGTGTGACTGTGTGTTCCCAGGCTGTACCAGCTGTCCAAGGCGGGGAAACTGTGTGTTCCTGCCATGAATGTGAATGACTCAGTCACCAAGCAGAAATTTGACAACCTCTACTGTTGCCGGGAGTCCATCCTGGATGGGTGAGCCCGTCTTTATTAAGCTGTTTTCCTGGTACTGATTGGGAGCAAACACTGGTGAAACCGAACACCGTCCGTGTCTCATCATTTATCCATGGTTTTTTTCCCAACGCTCCGTAGTCTGAAGAGGACCACGGACGTGATGTTCGGTGGAAAGCAAGTGGTGGTCTGTGGATATGGAGAGGTCAGACAATTTCCCTCCGCTTCAGTAAACGACCGTCCACTATTTCAAAGATTGAAAACAAGTGGTTATTTAAAAGATTGAAAACATTATTTCAAAGATGAAAACAAGTGGTGGTCTGTGGATATGGAGAGGTCAGACAATTTCCCTCCGCTTCAGTAACGACCGTCCATTATTTCAATCGAGACTTAATGCAACCCACCGCCATGATTAAATGTGCATTGCGTTGTTAAAGTAACGATTGTCCTATATCTCAGCGAGAGTGCAATGCAACCGCCACCATGATCAAATGTGCTTAGTGCTATGTGGACAGCTATTCTCTATTTCATCCTGGGTGTAAATCAGTCCCAGAATATAACTTTACAATTAGTAATGTTCTATTTTCAGGCAGCTAGGCTAGTGTGACGGCATGTTTACTTGGCTCCGTGTCGTGTGTGTGTTTGCGCTGCAGGTGGGCAAGGGATGCTGCATGGCACTGAAGGCCCTCGGAGCCATAGTCTGCATCACGGAGATCGACCCAATATGTGCCTTGCAGGGCTGGTAAGGACCCCGATGCAAACTCAAGACACAGCTGTTTCAGGACAGACGAAACAATTACATGACTACATAATTATATATCATTACACACAACATATTTAAACTGTTGCTGCGGCATAGAAAACAAAAGTAGCACTCAGCTGAAGAAAAAAAAACATTTGGCATTTGTGTGTATGCAGCATGGACGGTTTCCGGGTAGTCAAGCTGAACGAAGTCATCCGCTCGATGGACATGGTCATCACATGCACAGGTATTTTGAAAATGCAGGTGTCGCATTTAGTGACGCATTCGGACATTTACACTTGCACCTTGCGGCCCGCATTGCTTGTGTATGAAGTGCTAGAGCCAGATTAGCGAAGTGTTTGTTGTATAAATGACCCCGCTAAAGCTTGTGATAACAAGTGACCCTTTAGCTTCGGTGGCGCCAGCCCTCTGAAGCTACTGGGTTCAATGCATGGGTGTTTCCGAATGCCTTATAAAAGGAAAGGGGTCAAACGCAAGCGCTGTATGTGCTGACGTTTATCCTTAAACATTTCACTGGGTCACCTTCAAGTCCTCGTGTAAGAGATTGTGTTTGTTTTATTCTACTCACCGACGCCTGTCACCAGGAAATAAAAATGTAGTGAGCAGAGAGCAGTTGGACCGCATGAAGAACGGCTGCATTGTCTGCAATATGGGCCACTCCAACACAGAGATCGACGTGGTGAGTGTGTGTGTGTGTGTGTGTGTGTGTGTGTGTGTGTGTGTGTGTGTGTGTGTGTGTGTGTGTGTGTGTGTGTGTGTGTGTGTGTGTGTGTGTGTGTGTGTGTGTGTGTGTGTGTGTGTGTGTGTGTGTCAGACCCGTCACGCGACCCGCGTTTGCTTTATGGAGACACGGCTGAGTTGGTTCTAACACTTTAGCTGGTGTTTAACATTTCAGCCATGTTTGCCATAGAGTGCTGGACAAACATGAGCCTGAACGCTTTTTATTTTTAACAGGAGATTTCCAACAGCTGGCACGGTGTGTGATGTAACAACAAAATGCATTGCCAGGCTGTGTTTTTCCATGAAGTTTAATGATTTTGTTTGTGCACTTAAGGGAGTCGAATGAACTGAATGTTCCACTAGTTTTATGGACGCGATACGATATGAGCATATTTATGCATGACTTAATACACGTGAGTGACTGTGTGTAGGGTGTAATAATAATTCTCTTTTTAAATCTGATCCCAGGCCAGCTTGAGGACACCTGAGTTGACGTGGGAAAGGGTTCGTTCCCAGGTGGACCATGTCATCTGGCCTGATGGCAAGAGGGTCATCCTGCTAGCTGAGGTACAGTAGCCTACCTCCTCAGTCCCCTCATTCCGTGTCTTTCTGCCGCAACGGTCCTCCCTCTCATGGTTGACTGGCGATGCGATTTCTGTTTTTTTTTTTTTGTGTGCACAGGGTCGTCTGCTGAACCTCAGCTGTTCCACCGTTCCCTCGTTTGTGCTGTCCATCACAGCCACCACTCAGGTGACCGGCAGTGCTGACACAAACAAACTGCTCTTTCACAGCTGGGTAGAGCTAGATCTGCTCTTTTACCGCTTGGTAGAGCTAGATCGTAGGAAACCTGACACAAACAAACTGCTCTTTCACAGCATGGTAGAGCTAGATCATAGGAAACCTGACACAAACAAACTGCTCTTTCACAGCATGGTAGAGCTAGATCATAGGAAACCTGGGCTGCTCTTTCACAGCATGGTAGAGCTAGATCACAGGAAACCTGGGCTGCTCTTTTACAGCATGGTAGAGCTAGATCGTAGGAAACCTGGGCTGCTCTTTTACAGCATGGTAGAGCTAGATCGTAGGAAACCTGGGCTGCTCTTTCACAGCATGGTAGAGCTAGATCGTAGGAAACCTGGGCTCTCAGTTAGCCTTTGGAACTCACCAGAGACATTTAGGAATGTTGAATGGAAATGTCATTGTATGTGTAGTTTTTTTAGTAATCAACTCAAAGTTACAACAAAGTATTCTGTTGATGTGTGTTTTTTTCTGACATTGTATTTGATCTCTTCTGGATCTCTGAAGGCTTTGGCTCTGATAGAGCTGTACAATGCTCCAGAGGGCCGTTACAAACAAGATGTCTACCTACTGCCCAAAAAGATGGGTAAGGCTCTCAAGTAGTTTAAAAAAAAAAATGTTTTTATCAAGTCCCTTTTCATTGTAACAGAAATAAGTATAAGTTAAATAAACATAAATGTCTGTTTCTCGCAGATGAATATGTGGCCAGCTTGCACCTTCCCAACTTCGACGCCCACCTGACGGAGTTGTCTGATGAGCAGGCCAAGTACATGGGTCTGAATAAGAATGGGCCATTCAAACCTAATTACTACAGGTACTGATACCCGTCACATATCAGTCTCAACACAACACAGTTCCTTTAGTTGGCGCTCTCTCAAACCACATATTCAAGTACAATGGCTCAGTTATTATCGTCGACCAAACAACATTGAAATATTTCTGTGCGTATGAGAAACATTAATTGACAAACAAATCACCAAACAAGATGTCTACTCCCCCCTACTGGTCATATATGGAACCCACGTGTTTTCCGAGACTTACTTTAACAATCCATTCAGATGTGTTAGGAATGTATACACCTATTTCTATACACATCCTAATGATGTACCTACCCTCCTGAGCACCTATCTCATTGCCTGGTCCATATCAAGAGTACTGACTCAAGTTATGGATTGAAACACCCAGTCCTATTAGCTCTACTACTCTAAATATGAAGGATTTGTATTCCAATAGCTCACAAAATTGTTTGGACTCAGATGTACAGATTCATTTTTATTTTCCTAATTACAGATATTAACAAGAGGGAATATCAGACTGGCAAGAGGAAATCAGTCATCTTCAAAGTTCTGAAGTAACTTTTTTTATTAATATAATTTCAGTCAAGTTTAATGTTAGTCAATAGTTCTATCTTTAAGGTACTATTATGTATTCTATTATACCTATAGGTATTGTGACCAATAATACATTCTTAATTCTCCAGTCATGAAATATGTCTTAAATCATGTCTTAATATGTTTTCTATTGTTGATTTAACTTTTATTTTTTAATCGAACGAGTACTTATTGATCACAGTCTATTGACAGAATTATTCAAAACAGTGCCAAATCCTGGCCACGCGATTGGAACAGCATGTATTCTGTGTGTGATGTCATTTCTTCTGATGAAAGTGTTGAGCAAAAGGAAAAAAAAAGGTTTTCAAGAATGGCTTAGACAATTATTTAAAACGAAACTATTACATTTAATGCACCGAAGGTCCCTCCGTCTATATGTGTTAGAATGTTGACCTGTATTTCTGTGTTACATGTTTAAAAATGCAAATGTATAGTAGACATACTAATTTCTACTGATATTTCTATTTAAGCCTCTATTTTAGAAAACAAGTCACGCTATTTGTGTAAGCTTCACTCAGCTCAGGAGTGCATGGAGCACAGATATAGATGTAATATTATTCCCTGGACCTAGAAGGTTCTCTCTCTATAGCTGGACTTTAACACTCTCCTCACTGACCATGCATAACAGGCTGCCACAAGCACTCCATATTTCAGCATTGCATCCTGAATTATAATGATTTAAGTTTTATTTGATTTGATTTGATTTGAATTATAATGATTAAGTTTTCCATTTGCCTTATTTAGAGGAAATGACACATGGCCATAAGCATCCATTTTGGTTATTATTTAGAGGAAATGACACATGGCCATAAGCATCCATTTTGGTTATTGTCACAGCAGGCGTGCCTTCCTAGGCGCTTTGTGATCAGATCCAAATGCCCCAACCCTTCAATAAAACCCTATGGAAATCACAGAAGTATACACAGCATGGCACTTACATGATTGCTCATCTATCTTACCCTTTTCAGTAGCTGTGTGACCCGTAACTTGTTGTTGAGCGTATATATATATGAAAACTAGCTGATTGCCCACAAATATTTTTTACATTTTATTTTCATGTTTCATGTAACGTTAGATTGAATAATCCAGGACAGGATTCTGGAAACACTCCTTTTCCTTGACCCTTTAACAGCTTATTTGTTTTGTTTTATGTACACTTGTACAGAAATCCCAGTTGGCTTGAAAGAAACATCACTGTGAATTTCATCTTGGGAAAGCGTTAACGTTCGTGTTAAGTAGGGATGTGCTTCTGGACTCCTAATCTTTCCCCACGGCCAATGATTTGGTCTCACTGTGTGCGTGACGTTACCCGCAGCCTGTGTGTTGTATTTAAATGTATCGACTGAATTGCTGTTTTAGTGCAAATACAGTATTTGCATCATAATAAATAAAGTTATGCCACTCTATTCACATCATCAGCGCTTTTCAGTTTTTATTCCCCCCTTCATTTTCGGCTACATAGCCTACATCACATGGTTGTGATTTGAAAACTGCGAGTAAGATATGTCTGTGTTTACAGCTGCTCACAAACATTAAAAGGCTGACACACGAATCCTAGCTAGACTAACCCTGTCGCAGTTTTTAATTAAACACATTCAGAAGAAAAGCATCACTTCATCTGTAAGTAGCCTCACCATTATAGACATCCTGCTGTTTGACTGTCCAGGCTAAGTAATGATGGTTGAGGTACTAATGAATTAAACCCCCGAATGAATGTTGCACATTTTGTGATTTCACATATTATTGATATGAAATGATATTACATCGAAAAGCAAAATGTGGCTTAAGTCCACAGCATTAGATTTTAAGTAATTTCAGCATGTATCTTAATTAATAAGCTCAATGTCCAACAGCTGGTAAACTATAATAAGTAGTAAAATTAGCATATTAACGTGTTATTTTATTATATATAATTATGTCTTATTAATTCATTCAAATTCTAAGTGGTCTACTAAAATGTCTGTCGCTAAAGGAATATTATTTGGAATTGATCTTGGAACACCCTATTCATGTGTATGGGTATTTCAACGTGGTAAAGTTGAAATAATTGCCGATGACCAGGGAAACGGGACATCACCCAGCTATGTGGCCTTCACAGACACAGAGAGACTAATTGGAGATGCAGCCAAAAACCAAGTTGCCATGAACCCTAACAATACTGTATTTGATGCCAAACGTCTTATTGGCAGAAGGTTTGATGACCCCATTGTCCGGTCAGACATGAAACTTTGGCCTTTTAACGTGGTTAGTGATCGTAGAAAACCCAAAGTACAAGTTGAGTACAAAGGAGAAACTAAAACCTTCTATCCTGAGGAAGTCTCCTCCATGGTCTTGGTGAAAATAAGAGATTTCGGACGCGTTCTTGGGACAGAAGGTTAACAACGCTGTCATCACGGTCCCAGCTTACTTTAATGACTCACAGCGCCAGGCAACCGAGGATGCAGGAGTCATCGCTGGACTAAATGTTTTTAGGGTCATCAGTGAGCCGACAGCCATCCGCCTATGGTCTGGACAAAGGGAACAAAGGGGAACGCAATGTATCGATCTTTGACCTTGGAGGGGGTACTTTTGATGTGTCAGTCCTGGCAATAGAAGATGGAATATTTGAGGTGAAAGCCACAGCAGGGGACACACACCTGGGTGGGGAAGACTTTGACGATCGAATGGTCCAACACTTTACTGATTAGTTTAAGAGGAAAAACAAGAAAGACATAAGTCCGAACAAGAGGGCTGTGAGGAGACTGCGTACAGCATGCGAGAGGGCACAGAGAACCCTGTCGTCGCACACCCAGGCAAGCCTCGAGATAGACTCTCTCTTTGATGGGATTGACCTCCTTCACCAGGGCACGCTTTGAGGAGTTAAACTCAGAGCTCTTCAGGGGAACATTAGAACCAGTTAAAAAAAGCCCTTAGAGATGCCTAAATGGACAACAGCCAAATCCATGATGTTGTGCTCATTGGTGGCTCAACACGAATCCCTAAAATTCAAAAACTCCTGCAGGATTTCTTCAACGGTAGAGATTTGAATAGGAGTATACATCCAGACGAGGCAGTGGCGTATGGAACGGCGGTTCAGGCTGCTATTCTCATGGGTGATACTTCAGAGAATGTACAGGACTTACTGCTCCTGGATGGGGCTTCACTCTCCACTCTGGGTATTGAGACTGCTGGAGGAGTCATGGCACCCCTCAATCAAACGCAATACCACCATCCCATCAAAACAGACATAAATATTCTCAACGTATTCAGACAACCAGCCTGACGTGTTGATTCAGGTGTACAAGGGAGAAAAGAGCCATGACTAAAGATAACAACCTTCTAGGTACGTTTGAACTCATTGGTATCCCACCTGCACCTCGTGGAGTCCCTCAGATTGAGGTGACCTTTGACATTGATGCAAATGGCATCCTGAACGTATCAGCAGTTGACAAGAGCACTGGCAAAGAGAACAAGATCACAATCACCAATGATAAGGTATGGTTGAGCATTGACAGGATGGTTCAAGAAGCTGACAAGTAAAAGGCTGAGGATGAAGTCCAGAGAGAGCGGATTGCTGCCAAGAACTGCCTGGAGTCGTACGCCTTTAATATGAAGAACAGTGTAGAGGATGAGAAGGTGGAGGGGAAAATAAGTCAGCAAGAGAAGAATAAAGTTGTTGAGAAGTGGTAAGAAGCAATCTCCTGGCTTGATAACAACCAGATGGCTGAAAAGGAAAAGTATGAGCATCACCAGAAGGCCCCACAATTGAGGAACTAGATTAAACTATTAAACTAGTTTATGGAGGCAAGAAGTTAGTGCTTGAGCTGAGACATAAGGAGACTGGTCATTGTGAAAGAGTCCTTTTGCATTATTACTGCAAACCTCAGAAGCTCTGAATGGTTTATTATCTTGACCAGAAGTCACACGGGCTAAAACAAGACTGGTAATCCTTTCAAAGGGATTAGGCTGAGCTTTAAGTACTTGCGAAAGGTGTTAGAGGAAACCAGTTTGGTATTTCTGTCTCAAACAGGTGCTATTTTTTGCAAATTGGTAACAAAAATAATGAAATAGGAGAAGAGAATATCTTAATAACAATGACAGAGCAAAGTGAGATCATTACTTTAATCAGTGTGTTTAATTAGTGTAACGTTTATAAAGGTATATTTATCTTTTATTACATAATTATTAATTAATAATAAACATGTCCCAATGTCATCTGTGTCTTGTAGTGCCTATTGCATGACACATGACAATGACTGAAAAGATTCAACTGTATTATCGGCCCAGCATTACATTTGTTGGACAGCCTGGATGAATGGCAATGGGGACTAAACAAAAGAACATTATTACTTTTAAAGGTTTAAGGTGTTATTTATTACACACATATTTGTCTTACCATCAGTCACACAACATGCATGAAAAAGTCCTAACTCAGCATGCACACTAGGTGGCAACATAGGACAACCTCGTAAGGTTATCAATATAGCATAATCACTTCATTACCTGTTCTTTGAAGGATAGACTTTATCACTTACCATGGCATCACTCTGTCTGTATCTTTACAAGCTAACCCTGTAATGTTTTGAGACAATAATTACCGGTAACACGCTCACTACTGTAACAGGTTGTTTTTAATCTGTGCTGTAACTTGTCTATTCTCATTCCCTAAAGTAACACCATTGCTTGCAATGCTGATGGCCATGACCATAGTTCTGCAACATTATAATTCACGCTTACCTATGCATATACATATACAAGACAATTTATTAGAATACCTTATTCCATTCTCTCATTATGCCATGTCCCCCCATCCCTCACCACTCTACTCCTCGTTACCTGCAATGCATTATCACACATTCAGATTGCCAGTCTAACCACCCATTTCTCTGCTAGTATGTCAAAGTCAAAGGCAAATGTATTTATAAAGCACATTTAAAAACAAGTTAGACAGCCACAGTTCTCTTTTTTGCCTGAGAACCTGTGCAGGGGTAGCAGTCAGAGTACAAATGGAAGGCGAGCTCATGGGTTCCAAGTAATGTCCATTTAGATACAGCACGTGGCATAACCAGCATAGTTCACAAACTGCCCTTTAATCTACAAGAGAGATGGATGACGCTAGGCTACACGTTAGTATGGTTACCATTATCCACACATCCAATTGATAGGGACCCTATGAGTACATTAAGACTCTCAGTATGTTGTATGAAGATTATATTTGAGTACATTAAGACTGTCAGTATGTTATATGAAGATTATATTTGAGTACATTAAGACTGTCAGTATGTTATATGAAGATTATATTTGAGTACATTAAGACTGTCAGTATGTTATATGAAGATTATATTTGAGTACATTAAGACTGTCAGTATGTTATATGAAGATTATATTTGAGTACATTAAGACTCTCAGTATGTTATATGAAGATTATATTTGAGTACATTAAGACTCTCAGTATGTTATATGAAGATTATATTTGAGTACATTAAGACTCTCAGTATGTTATATGAAGATTATATTTGAGTACATTAAGACCCTCAGTATGTTATATGAAGATTATATTTGAGTACATTAAGACCCTCAGTATGTTATATGAAGATTATATTTGAGTACATTAAGACTCTCAGTATGTTATATGAAGATTATATTTGAGTACATTAAGACCCTCAGTATGTTATATGAAGATTATATTTGAGTACATTAAGACCCTCAGTATGTTATATGAAGATTATATTTGAGTACATTAAGACCCTCAGTATGTTATATGAAGATTATATTTGCATGCTGGCATCACTCCCTTACTTTACTATCTCAGTTTCCACACTCTGCAACCCGTATGTATGCATGTTGTATATTCACCCCATGTATTTCTACATGATGTATGTATGAAGTATTTGCTTGATTCTATGTATGAATTATCTGCCTGTCTCATTTTTCTCAGTCCATGCTATTGGACATGGTATTAAAGTAGCATTTTCTGGAACTTGGAATATAGGAATAATGGAAATTCTCATTTTTTTTGTTTACTGCAGCCAAGTTTTGAGGCTACTTCACAGTACATTTCAACTATGGAGTTGTACACTTAAAGTCAATGCATGTCTCTATTTGCCTCTTTGTACTCTTGTAATTGATTTTTGCTCCTTGCTGGTTTAAATGCATTTCGAATGTGATTATAAGACATTCATTTCTCGTCTTCCAGACCACTTTCACATACTGACTAACACACTTGTTACTCCTAAGATATATGTCGGTCTTTCTCATTTCCATTATCTACCCTATACAATTTTAATATCAATCAATACCCATGCGCTAATGACACAACTTGCAGATGAGATGTTGAAACATAGCATTACATTGAAGTGTTTTATGACGACAAATATGTTTTGGCAATTGCTTTAAAAGGAAAGTGCTCTAGTTTGACAGCAGGTCGGAAAGGAAATGAGAGCGCTCCCTCGCAGATTTCCCCTTCGCGGAGGATGAGCTGTGTGTGCACTCACACAGTACACACGACGCTAATATCCAAGATGATATTCTTAAATGGCACGTTACCTTCTTATTTCATTGCACGATTTGTTTCCAGTCAAGAAAACGCGTACAATCAAGTTTACAAAAACAAAACGATAGGCTTTTATGATTTGGGGAAACAACATTCAACGCGCACTCCCATCAATTAGGCTGCCACAGGCAAACAAGGAGTTAATTTGTCTCTGCTGATGCACAAACCATCTCCCTCAGTTCGGTCGTCTGACCACGGTAAGGGAGGATACTTTTGGTGGAGAAGCAACAGATCTTTTCCTGAGCAACAAATACCTTCTCGAGTGCTTGGTAAAATCCACGGAATATTTTAGAGAGCGCTATTCACGGAAATGAATTCGCGTTTTATTGACGATCTTAAGGATCATGAAAGTGCAGGTGAGAGTCTGTCTGCAGTTTTTAAATATATCAATGTTCACTTTTCTCTGGACAGAGAGCAATAACAGTAAATCTTAACGGCAAATTTCAAATTTGACAAGTGTGCTTGTTAGAGCATTTGGCAAGTCCGCCTGTTGCTCCACGACACAACGGATCTGTAAACTCCTCCTGCTAAAGGTCGTGAATTAACACTTTGGAGAATTAAAACAGTTAAATAGCTTCATCTGTTTGATTGTTTTCAGGAAAAAAACTATTTTACTACCGTCCGCTGAATTTTGAATTATTGACTCTTTACGCCGGATTGAACACTGGATTTCTAGTACTAGCGCTGTGGCACAGCTGGCGGAGCTCCTCAATAACAGGTGGTTTTCTATTCAAGGCCAAGTCAATGCTGTTGGCTAACATATTGTATGTTAAGCTGAAGCATCAACAATGAGAGGACAAAGAAGAATAAAATAAAATTGATACCAAACCAGAAAACGGACACTTCTGTGGACTGAAAGACTAGTTTTGACGATAACACTTTCCCTGGGTAACCTATCCAACTAAACCTATGATTAGCTCAGTGTGTGTTTCGTCTTATCGTGGGCGCAAGTCAGGCAACAAACCTCCGTCTAAAACATGTCTAAAGGAAGAGATGACCAGGGGGGAAGACTCGGAAAAAATCATCATAAACGTTGGTGGCACGCGTCACGAAACCTACAAGAGCACCCTTAGGACCTTGCCAGGCACCCGGCTGGCATGGCTGGCAGACCCAGACCCCCAGGTGACTGCGGACGGTGACCCAGGGCCGAGCCATTCGACAAACGAGTTCTTTTTTGACCGACATCCAGGAATTTTTTCCTACGTATTGAATTATTACAGGACTGGAAAGCTTCATTGTCCGGCAGATGTCTGTGGCCCCTTGTTTGAAGAGGAGTTAGCGTTTTGGGCCATTGATGAAACAGACGTAGAGCCTTGCTGCTGGATGACATATCGTCAGCACAGGGATGCAGAAGAAGCTCTTGAAATATTTGAACCTCCCGAACCAGACGACAATGAAGACGACAGAGAACTACCCAGACGCTTCGGCATCGAGGATTGTCCAGATCGCTCTAGAGGATGCTGCGAGATCTGGCAACCAAGAGTATGGGCACTTTTCGATGACCCCTATTCTTCTCAGGCCGCAAGAGTAAGTTGCACCTGCTCATCGTAACCTATCATATTTGTTTAAGAGTATATAGGACACATTGACAAAGTGTATAACAAAATTGGTTAAACGCGCAATTACGCACAAGAACGAGTTCCATTGCGTTCTTCCACAGACTTCATGTGAATGTGCGCAATTAACAGTCGTCACCCTAACTCTGAGTTATTTCGATCCTTCTGCCCTGGTTCCTATTGTATGGCCACAAATTGAGACAGCAGCATGAAATGATTGCCCTCAAAAATACAGGGCACTGGCAACCTGTAGACTGGCGCATGAACCTCATAGGCCTGCCGCCATATTTTAAGTGTCCATTCCACTTGGATTAGGGTGACATGTCATAATGACTGACATGCTAGAAAAACTGTGGCTTATTCTTTACCCAGAGATGGAAAACTTAATTATCTTCATTATTCATTATGATATATCCATTATCTCCAATTAATGTCACATATTTCACCTGTGTGAAATGCATAATTTACAAGAACATTGTAGTTGTGACTTTGCATTGCGTATAACAAACAACAGCATAATTGTGATACTGCTGATAAGATGCTCTTAAAATGATATATATATATCAATATGACTCTTAAAAAGAGGGTGTCATATTGTAGATCTATGTGCTGCCCTTAAAATATGTATGTGCAGGGTGGCTTTCCAGTATTAGTGGTGAGATATCCATCATGTCCCCCTGAGGTTATTAGCCCTATGTAGTGAAAGATTTAACACAGAAGGAACCGTGCTGGAAATATCTCTTGAAATCGCCTCTCTTCCAACACAATGCAGAGGATTTTTGAATGGGAAAGGGGAGTGATATATATATATATATATATATATGTATATATACATCTGTGTGTGTGTGTGTGTGTGTGTGTGTGTGTGTGTGTGTGTGTGTGTGTCTGTGTCTGTCTGTGAGAATGAGATAGATAGGTAAAGACAATGGTCATATAATCACAGTGTCTGTGGTACAAAGGAGTGTTCATTTTATATAGGTTTGTCAACCAGTATTCACCATATGCCAGCAAAGCCACACACACATACAAGGGATGTATATATAAGTATATACACACACACACACACACACACACACACACACACACACACACACACACACACACACACACACACACATATATATATATATGGCCAAGAATAACTTGAGGTCAGTAGGTTACCTAGTATATGAGTTTCTACATATATACCTGCCTCATCTCACCGCATTTCAACATCAAAGGCTGCTCATTGTTCTACACTGAGATGAGGGCAGGTGGCTTTATTTGGCACTCATGAATTGGTGTACCTGCAAAGGAAATACATTGCCTGTTGTTGCACTCAGTCAAGCACAGAGATTTCCCCTGGGATTGCATCACTTCTCTTTGTGACTGTCTTTTCTCATTAATAGTGACATGCGAACGCATCAGAGCTTGCCAGGAAACAATAGCATTATTTAAAAAATAATATGAATCACAGTCATATCACTGCTAAGTTATTGCGGAAATGTCAAAGATCCAATGATGGCTGTAGTGTTGATGTGCTCCACTTCTGTTCACTTACTTTTCTTTCTGAGAATAAGAATCAAATTTCCAGTTTGGCACACCACTTATTATGACTCATAAAACAGAAAAATCTCGCTCTCTTCTTCAATATTTCATGAATCATAATCATAATCTAAATCATACAAGCTAATAGATCGCTCTTTTTCTCCTTCACACATCCCACACCCCCTCTTGATAGTCTGTTATGCAGACAACAGTGGGGTGTGCTATGTGCTTGTGTCACTAGTCTCTCGATCTATCAGTGTCCTCACACCATACAAGACTAATTGCCCCACTACCGCTCAGTCAATCAGCTCTTTCTCCCACCAGATGGGTTTGTCTTCCCTTAATTAATTTAGATGGGCATTCTGTGAATTGCTTTGACAGAATGGAGAGGACTCAGGCCCTCTCTGTAGATCATGTGGAAGTGCAATGGAGACCTGGTTTGCTCACATGAACCATGGTATCGTTGAAAGACAGGTGTCAGGTACAGAGTAAATATAAAGTGGTGCACATTTTGGTTTCCTTTCTTTCTGGTGATCTGTGCCCGCTAATTTGATTCACCATGAAGCAAATTGTGGCGATCTGAGCTCACTTCCGCCAATGTATTTTCTCCAATAGAGCAAAGAGTCTTTAAGGTATTGTATATACCAACTCATTCCAAATTCAACCACTCACGAAAAATTGAACAGGGAGAGCAATAGTTAGCCACAACTAGGTATTAGCGAAAGCCAAGCCAAGTTCAAAGTCTCTTAGACTCCAGTTGCATTTTTCCAGTGGCATTGTTTGACTTTGTTTGAGCATGAAAAGTTCCAGGGACCACATCTATCCTTAATTTTTAAAGCTCTCTCCAAATATCAGTTGTGTGACAAATGCCCCTGACTGTAATGGTTGTCCACTCTCTCTACTGGAATGCAAAATGTAGCAGTGTGCTCCGCTGTACACTGTAGGCCTGACTAAGGAAGGAAGAATAGACTTCACCTTCACCTAAACTATGATGTGTGACAGTTTAACACACCATTATTGCATTAGGTACTTGGCTAAGATGTAATTAATGCGCAATTTCTCAATTCAGGACAGACACCCCCTGTCTAGCCTTCCTGGAAGGAAGACACAGAGAAGCTACCACACTGTACTGGGTAAACAGAATTCTACAGAATTCTTCAGAATTCTTCTGAGCATCTGCTAAAGTGCCTAATGCTTAGTCACCCCTGATTTGTGTCTACTGTAGCCTACCAAAGCCTGGCATGTACTAGTCTCCAAGGGCTCTTCAGAATAATGTGCTCTGAAGTCATTCAGCTGAATATATCCTTTTTAGCACCTGTGAGATTTTGTTCACAGTGTCTAAAAACAACAATCTGTCTTCTGGTTCCCCGGCTTCTGTTCTGTGACACGAGAAGACTGAACTGTGGTATGGTTTGACCTTTGGTTGTGGATCAATCAGCCTAATCATATTCATTTCCTTGCTGGTGTTGAAGCTGCCTTGTTTCATATCAACTTTAATATCTGTCTGAGCATGAACATTTGTTTCCGATGTGTGATTAGCCTTCTGCTGCAAGTCTGAAACCATTTAGCGATACAGGAGCTGTTCCTGACATTGACAAGGGTGTTGTGATGAGTCAGATACTTGTGAATCTTGTACTAATTACACAAAAACTGCCCAGAGCCTGGCTACTGCATAGTAGGGGCTTAGTGAAAGCAATGCTCTTTTTTTAGTTTGTTCTCGGGGAAAAAAAGCCTATGAATTTTCCCACCTAATTTTGCAGGTGCAGTGGAAACGCTTCGTTTTCTTGATATTGTTTCATGTGAGAATGTTCTGATTCCCACAAATCCCCTTACAGACAGACTCAACAGGTGTTGCAAGTTTCTCAGGTTTGGTTTACTGAAGGGGTGTGTGTGTGTGTGGAGAAAGACACAGAAAAAAACCCCGTACTTAGCTATATCCAATCCAGATGCACAGCAAACACGTGCCAATACAAGATAAACAAGCACATTTGCAGATATTCTCTCCAGGCCTTTGGAAGCAAAACAACAAAACAAAAAGATATGATTGATGTGTGTATTTACTGGCGTCTTTTGGGTCTTTCTTTAGGCCTTCTCGTGTATTTGAATGTGAATCCGTGTATTCCATTCCATCCTCTAAGCATTTGGCACACAGCATCTAAATGATCCATTTTCACTTATTCTAAGAGGTTCTTATATCGTCAGATACAGACTGATCTAAAACAATCAGACAACAAACAAATGATCCTATCATAATTTACACCAAAAAAAACATGATCTTTGTCAGATGTTATTACTCACAGCAAAATCAAGGGGAACAGCATCAGAGTGACACTCCTCAGGCCTAGCAGACAGACTGTTGTTATGGACTGATAAGGTGTGACACGAGAGGTCAGCAGGGGTCATGAGTAGGGGGGTTCCCTCCTAGACAGACTGTTGTTATGGACTGATAAGGTGTGACAGGAGAGGTCAGCAGGGGTCATGAGTAGGGGGGTTCCCTCCTAGACAGACTGTTGTTATGGACTGATAAGGTGTGACACGAGAGGTCAGCAGGGGTCATGAGTAGGGGGTTCCCTCCCACACAGACTGTTGTTATGGACTGATAAGGTGTGACACGAGAGGTCAGCAGGGGTCATGAATAGGGGGTTCCCTCCTAGGGGCTCCCCCTGATGAGGGAGCTGGTGACTGGGCAACTGGAGGTGAGGCTTGCCAGCAAGGCATTCCAGCTGTATCAGCAGCTGCTAGCTTGCAGACAGGGTCCTGGCAGTCATAGCTTACATGTGCTCTGCGTTCTCTGGAGGCCGATAGACTGGTGTGTGTCTCTGTGTGTGTGTGTGTGTGTGTATGTGTGTGTGTGTGTGTGTGTGTGTGTAGGTGTGTTTGTGTGTGTGTGTGTGTGTGTGTGTGTGTGTGTGTGTGTGTCTGTGTGTGTGTGTGTGTGGGGGTGTGTGTAGGTGTGTGTGTGTGTCTGTGTGTGTGTGTGTGTGTGTGTGTCTGTGTGTGTGTCTGTGTGTGTCTCTGTGTGTGTGTGTAGGTGTGTGTGTGTGTGTGTGTGTGTGTGTGTGTGTGTGTCTGTGTGTGTAGGTGTGTGTGTGTGTGTGTGTCTGTGTGTGTCTCTGTGTGTGTGTGTGTGTAGGTGTGTTTGTGCGCAATTGTCTGTGTCGGTGTGGGTGGGTAGATGCATGTTGTCAGTGCTGTTGGAGCTGATGGGAGCACACAGGCAGGGCTCTGTGTAACCCAGGAGCCTGAGGCCCTGTGTGCTCTGTTGCATGCTGGGCCGTATGTAACCGGAGCGTGGACAGCTGGAGTTCTTATCATCGTTTAGTTTAGCCGTCTGGCAAGCAAACAAACAAACAAAATAATGACTGAGTAAGCTACAAGGAAGCTGCATCTTCCAGCCCACATCGTGTCCATGTAAATGTAAAGGGCTGTGGGTCTTTGCATATATCCCTGCTTGTATCACCGCTACAGTCGTACGGGGTCTGGCAAGATTTGAGACAGTATTTTAAACTAAACATTGTTTTGTACTTCAGCACTCTTGGTTACTGAGGCTGTGAAAAAACACAGAAACATAATGAACTGCACGAAGGGATATACGTGGAACACTTTTAATAACGCCACACATGTGGAACAGAGGAAGCAGCATAGAAATCAAAGGTGTGTGTGTGTGTTGTCTTTGGGGACAGATGACGCACATGCACCCCCTCTTTCTCTCTCTCTGTCTGTCTATCTCTCTCTCTCTCTCACTCTCCCTTTCCATCTCTCTCTCTCACTCTCCCTCTCCCTCTCTCTCACTCTCTCTCTC